>NC_039484.1:9849191-10149191 GCF_003590095.1 Trichoplusia ni | reverse complement strand
AAGCGCTCAAGCTTGTTTAATAGCTCCTCAGTAGCGTCTAAAAAGCAGGCATCAGCGTAATCAATAATCGGCTGAATCAGGGCTTGAGCCAGCGAAATTTTACATTTCAAGGGAAGGAAAAACTGGAGGCTCTTAAGCGAGTGGAAGGAGTGATACACTTTGCGGCTAACCTCGTTAATATGAGATCGCCACGAAAGGTTCGAGTCGATTATAACGCCTAAGTCTTTGGCTGTGTCGGAGTATGGGATAGCTATACCGTCGAGGTATAAAATAGGGATGCAATGGGCGTCGAGTAAACTACGCTGATGTCGACTGCCGATGATTAATGCCTGAGTCTTATCTGGGTTCAGTCGTAGTCCGAAGGACTTCGCCCATGAACTAATGCGGACTAAGTCAAGGTTTATGGCAGATATAGCAGCATCAGCATCAGCTAGTGCGAAATGCCGATACACTTGCAAATCGTCTGCGTAAAGATGGAAGTTAGAAGTAATTGAACGTGTGCAAGAGTTAATGAAGATAGAAAATAATAGAGGAGAGAGGACGCCACCCTGGGGCACCCCCGCAACGAGATTACACCAATCAGAAAAAGAATCATCATGGCGAACGCACTGCGAACGGCCCCGAAGATAGGAGGAGAACCAATCTACGGAAGAGGAAGAAAAGTTGAGAGATTGTAGTACACCCAAGAGTACATCATAGTCCACTGAATTAAATGCGCTACTGAAGTCGAGGAGAACAAGTACTGTTAGGCACTTGTTCTCCATAGCAAGGCGAATGTCATCAGTGACATTAATCAGGGCAGTGACGGTACTGTGGCCCGGGCGGAAACCAGATTGGAAAGGAGAAAGAAGAGAGTTATGAGTTAAGAAGGCAGATACTTGGCGATGTACAATGTGCTCGAGGACTTTGGATAGGAAAGGAAGGATTGAGATTGGTCTAAATTGGGAGGCAGTAGTAGCGTTGGATGATTTTGCCAAAGGAATAATAAAAGCTTTTTTCCAAAGAGACGGAAAGGTGCGGGAGGAGATTGATAAATTAAAAATGTAAGTAAGGATAGGGAGTAATTCTTCTAGGATAGGTGTAATCATCCTCGAGCAGATATTGTCAAAGCCAACAGCAGAAGAAGATATAGCAAGGACAGATGTTTTTACATCCGAGAAGGAGACAGTGTTAAGATTGAAATGAGGACAGCTCGGTATTGGTGAACGAGACAGCTCCAGCAAAGTGGAGGACTTTTCAGTTGACCCCAGAGTAGTTGGAGACAAGGCGAAATGGCGATTGAGGTCATCAAGGTCCACGTCTTTGCGAATGTCAACTCTAGGAGGTTTACCAATACCGACTGACTTGAGGAATTTCCAAGAGTCGGAAGGACTAAGTTTTTCAAGAGATTCGTGGAAGTAGCGCCTCTTTGCATCCTGACACAGACGATTACAACGGTTTCTCAAAAGTTTGTAAAAAGCCAAGTTAGAGTCGGATGGCCTTCGCTTGTACCTACCCTTGGCCCTGTCCCTACTGATCATAATCTCCTTGATTGACGAAGTAACCCAGGGAGCAGGGTCGTGTCTAACCTTGACTCTTCGCTTCGGAGCATGCTTGTCGAATAATTCTACCATCCTAGAATTCAAGATAGACACTGCGCTGTCGATGGACTCCGCAGAGAATAAGGGCGACCAGTCAACCGCCACAGCATCGTACCTTAACGCTTCGAGATCCATGGTACGGAAATTACGTAGCTGCAAATATTGAGGTTTGATTCTAGGACGGCGGATACGATATGATATATATACGAGGTCGTGGTAGGAAAAGGGAGCAGTGAATTGACCATGGGCGGAAACATTGTTCGGGGAAGAAACTATCATTAGGTCAAGTAGAGAAGGGGTGCAGTTGGGAGAAAAGTGAGTAGGAGAAGAAGGTAGGACGGTCAGATTAAAGGAAGACAAAAGTGATGTTAACTTGCTTGAACGATTGTCACGTTTTAAGAGGCAGGTATTAAAGTCGCCCATTATGACAATGTGGTCATATAGGGGACAGTAATTGTGCAGATGGGATTCCAGAGATTCGAAATAATTAATATGCAGATTAGGGCAGTATACTACGACTAACAGAATTTTGGTGTGGCGGACTATAATCTCGATGAAGAGATACTCGGCAGATTCAGAATATAAATTGGGAGATGAAAATATAACTCTAAAGGGTATCTCAGCACGAAGATAGATAGCCACACCACCACCGCCCTTGCCAGTGCGGTCGTTGCGGATTAGCACAAAGCCGGGGAGAGGATATTGGGTAGAGGGGAGGGAGGGTTTCAGGAAGGATTCCGAAATCAACAGCGCATCGACAACATCACCACTAATAGACGCCAGAAGGTCATTGTAGTGGCCAGGAACACTCTGGGCATTAATGTGGACTAGGTGGAGGTTATTAGGAGTATTGGAAAATGCAGAGGCGATTCTGTCGCGTAAAGTGACAGAAGGGGAATCACTGTCCGCGCTGACATAACTATCTAAGGAAGAGCAAGAGACGAAACTATCATCAAAATTAGAGGATACATCTACCATGTCAAATTAAAAACAGTATTAATAATAACAAAAAAAAAAATACTTTAAAAACAAACACAGAAGGTAAACAAAAATAAGCGAGCAACTGTCAGTAATTAGCGTCGCTTAAACTAAAGACTGCCAGCCACCCTAAACTCACAAAAATCTAAATTAAAAAATAAAATAAAATGAGGCATAAAATCAGCACTTTGCATTAGTGTATAAGTTGTTTTGTATCGATAAGCTCAGAAAATAGCAACTAAACGGTAGGTGTGAATTCACAACTATTTAAAAACAAAAGCGTGAATTGTTAAAACTATATACCATTACCGAAACAAAACGCACAAAAGTCCATGCAATCGCCAACATGCCAAGTAAAAAATAAATTAAAAACTAAACGCACTGAAACGTCAAACGGATTAGTGACAGTTAGAATTATTATGACAGGAGTGCGAGTGACAGATACAGAGTGAGGTTAGGATATAAATGTTTGTCATACCTACTTGAGAATTAGAAAAATTGAAGATGAAAAGTAATACAATGTTGGTAGATAGCAAAAGCGGTTAGATAAGAATAGAATAATAGATACATACTTGAAGTTTTGCAAAAATACGAGTAGAAATTAGCCAATAATCCGGTCAATTACGCCGCCGCACCTTCCTTAAACCCTTGGCAGGGGCCTCTGGCTCCTTTGGCGAACCGAGCTGCTCCGGAGGAACAGAATCGTCACCTGCACTCATCGGGAAACGCGCTGTTAGCCGTCGGAGTTCGTCCATAGTCTCCAACTTGTGCCGAGACATGTCCGGGGAAACAACAACAATCTTGCCCTCGATGGTCCAGCAATTGTTGATCCCGAAGTGCTTGCGGGCTGCCATAAATGCCACATGACGAGTACGGGTCAGGAATTCGGAAACTGTAATACCGGAACCCTTCAGAAGTTTTTTGTTGTCCCATACGAGTTGCCGATGCTCCATGGTGAAGAACCGCACTAAGATGGGTCTGGCCTTCTGCTGTGAAGTTCCCAGCCGATGACAGACGTGAATGGAGTTATTTGTGCTTGCCTCAGATAGCTTAAGACGCGTCTTCAGTATCTCAAGGACCGTTTCCGGCAACTTTTCTGAGGGTTTCTCAGGGACACCATGCAGCAGAAGAACTTTGCGGCGCATAGCAGTCTCGTGACGATCCACAGCAGAGTTTAAAGCATCCAGCTGCATCTTCATTGTGTTCAGTGCCTGCCACACAAAGGATTTGAACTCTGCAAACTCGACGGCCAATGAAGCAAGATCAGGATGTGCAGAGTTGGAGCTGGATGTAGCACGCTGTAACTTGTCTTCGTACTGGTGCATCCGGCTCGTAAACAGCTGTTCCAGGTCACCAAGTGTGTAGTTAGCGTTCATGATTGTCGGTTTTTCGATTTTTACTGGGGTCAAAGTTCAGTGACTTATTGGTGTATCAAAACTTGTATGTAACACAAGGACTATGTTATATGGTGAGCGAAGGGTGGCTAGACATTCAATACTAACATAAATTCATGTAAATAGTCAACTTTACTATTAAAAATTAAATATTTGAAGTAGCGAATTATTTTCACTTGTGTCCACTATGCCTACCCACAAAGGAAAAAAAAGCTGTTATGCTTGTATTTGGGCGTAATGTTTTATTAATTTGCTAAGATAAGCCATGTTCAAATTATGTCAAAGAGTAGCTTTTTTAAGTACATTTTCATTCGGTTTTTAGTATATTTTTGATTACTTTTAACATGTACATGTTTCCCTGGCAGTTGAGCTGTCGGCTAGCGTGTGGGCGACAGTAGTGACTCTGATAGAGGACGACTCGCCGTCAGTGCGCGCGCGCGTGTCCGCCGCGTGCTCCCTGCCGGGGCAGGGCGGGGGCGCGGCCGGGGGCGCGGGCGGGGCGCGGGCGGGGGCGCGCTGCGGGGGCGGGCGGCGCGGGGGCGGGGCGCGCCGCTGCTGGCGGTGCTAGCCTTGCTAGACTTCAACTCTATTGTGGTAGCCGGCGATGACGTCAGCGATGAGGTACCTATAGTATTGCTCATTTTAACAGTTTAAAGCCTATTTTGGAATATTTTTTTCAAAGATAAGAGGTAATTGCTTTTACCTCAGCCTCAGGGTGGAAATATATCGTACACACTGACAAAAGAAATTTCGGTCTCGGTTTAACATTTTCCTGAACATGTATTATCCCACTGCTGGATCAAAGCCGCCAAGCGTAACGGCCAATATACTAACTATCTCTCATTCCAATTAACTTAAGCTTTTGTTTCCCAGTGTCGTGTTTTCGATCAAAATGAAAAATACAACATATTCCTAGAAGAAACAATATGGACGATCGAGTGCGCAGACCTGATGGTACAAGAGTGTGACGTCACCGATCCTACTCTCCCGTTCATAGACCATCCGACATACAAACAAACATTCGACAAACTGTGTGGAGACAACGTAGAGGCCTTCAAGAAAATGGCCGCGGGCGAAAAGTTACAGCGATGTGACTCTTTGAATCCAAAAGTAGAATTATTTATTGATAGATTACGTAAGCAAATTAACAAAAAAATATAATTTATTTACATATTTAGAGCAATTTTCTATATCATATCTATTTCTATACTATTTCTATATACTAGACCTATAAAAAATATTGTAAGCCTTATTGCATATAATGTAATTAAATACACAATTTGTGTAAAGAAGCATTTTACAATTTTCATGTAAGAGTTTTTAGAATTGCTAGTTCAAAATGTATTTTGTGCTAGTCATGGAATAAGTACATAAAAATGACACAAGTTTTAGCAGCACGTTCGTTTTATTTACAAGTATATTACATTTGCACAATAATATTATCAAACGAAACATAACGTAACAAATAAAATTTTACGAACATAAACATTTCACTAAAAGTGATTCCCTATCTCTAAATAGAAGACTGTCCCACTGGGTCAAAGGCCAAACAGGATACACACATACGCACATACATCTCTTTTATTATTTGACTATTAAAAGATCTTTCGAATTATAAAGCACCTCGGAATCCTGTAAATACTAACGACACTCCTGTATCCACAAGAGCGGCTAATAAACACACTATTACACATAAAAATAGTTCAAAATGTTATAAGTATGCACAGCATATAAGGTTACGACGTATTTTGGAAAAGAATGCTGACTAAATAGGGAATATCTCTTGCAGGTGAAATATTTATATCTCTAAACATAAGATACGCATTTTTTAGTCTACGTTATCAATCACTCTGCAATTTAAACATTGCTTCAAGTACATCGGTCTCCCGGACATCAGCTATCGTAACAGTCACTCGCTATGTACACAACTCGAACACTCAGAGAATCTTATCTCTTCGTATCCTAAACACTTCACTCGCTATCTGATTGTTCTTAAACTTCATTTTGACTACTTTTTGTTCCTTCTGATCTTTTTTGTCCTTCCCTAACGTATCTTTCATCTCTTTCACATTTTTCTCGATCTCTGTATCGCTTTTTGGGGTCAGTCTTTCAAGTTTATTTTTTAACGTTTCTTTGGAAACACTTTCTTCTGTGTCATTAAATAAGTCTTTTACTGAAACTAACCTATGAGAATTGCCTACTCGTAGTAATTTTTTTAACCCTCTAGTTGTTTTCCTTTCTACTAGTCCAAGCACGCCCCAGTCGTCATTTTTCTGTCCTTCGAGGCCGGCCTCGAGCTGCCACGCTGCATTCCTCACTTCTAACTTCAGTCGTTCACATTCTTCGTAGCTAACATTTCTACTAACGTTAAGAGCTTGCTCGAGAGGATTCACAACATATAGAGGTAATGAGTTAGGTTTCCTGATGGCCGTTCCTTCATTGATCGATATAGCTTTATCCTGGAAGTTGAATTGAGAGTAAAACTCGAAGAATTGTAGCAGTAAGGTCTGCAGGTTGGCTTTGTTCTGTGAGTAGCACTCCGGCGGGAGCTTGTTCATATCACGCAGGAATGTACAGTTTAAGTTCTCTTCAGCTATTCTGACGTCCTCTTTACCTAGAAGTAATAATTATAATGAATATAGAGACGATTAGGCTCTGCTGCCTTGTTTAAAAATCTTGTTTGGCTAAATGAAATGAGTAGTTACCGGCCCTCTGCACCAAGGTTTTAACAGTGGGCAGGACGCAGCCGCCGGGCGTGTTCTGCAGGAAGAACAGCACCATGAGCGTGAGCGGGAAGTTGGTGATCCAGCGACCGGGGTGAGGGTTGGTGAGCGCGGCCGCCTGCGCCCAGCGCCGGACCGCGAACGTCAGCGGCCGCACGCGCGCGTCCAGCCCGCCCAGCGACCACAGCAGCGACGACATGTGGACGCCCGACCTGACCCGGCAAGGGACGGGGATATACCACGGGCATGTATGTATGTAGATAAATTTAACTAGCAACTGTTCCAGTTAAGTTACAGGCCATTCAAAGAGTTATAAAACTTTATTACTTTACTGAAAAATTTGCTTTCAAAACGGCACGAATTTCGCATGCGTAAAATACTTGTGAAGATTGATGGGGCTGAAACTAAATATATATTGACTTTTTCAGTTCCACCACGTTGTGATACCTGGATTCTAAATACTGGTATCAGAAATCGTCAATTTGCAGTGATCTAGGTGATCAACTAAGCCTAGCGAGGGGTATTCTGTTCATAGTTTGGTAGTATTTTTACGCCTAGCAAATGACAATCTTTAGCTGGTTAGTGAGGAATAATATAGTAGGGTTCGTTACATGTTATTGTAGCAGAGGTCGCAGTCGAGGTCGGTGTAGTCGTGCGCGAACTTGACGATGGGCACGCGCGCGTGCAGGATGCGCTGCAGGCGCGCGGCGCCGGGCACGCGCAGCTCCAGCAGCTCGGCCACGCTCTCCATGTGGCGCTGCCGCGGCGAGCGCCCGCCCTCGCAGCGCTTGTCCTGGAACACCAGCCGCTTGTGCGCGCTGCTCTGCACACGCGCACCCGCAGCCGGCCCGCCATTAGTATAGGACAACATGCCGGGCATTGCCAATAATATTCTACACAATATGTACATATATTTGACAATAATTAAAAATAAAATACAGTAGCGTTATGCGAAATACATAGCACCATCAAAGAATCAATCTAAAAAACACTCTTCATTAATCTATAAATAATGAAATGTTTAGGCAAGTTACTTTACACAAAAAAAATATCATTTTGTCTAAATTCTAGAACATAATAAATTAGTTAGTTAAGTACAAAGGTTTTAGTTTCTAACAACAAATACATGTATTAATTACAAGTACTTCGTCTAAGGGGCCCAGTCTGCTGACACTATGGTTGTGTTTTGATTTACTTTTCATCTTTTGCTTTACTTGAGCCCTCCTTACATTTGCATGGTATAATTCATTCCACTGTGGAATTAGTTCTTACTGGATGAATATTGATATGATAGACTTAGATTGTAGATTATGTTAAATAAACATATTAAGATCTGGACTAGAACATATCAGGCTAAGAAAACCATTCAGTTTGAACTCATGCAAACTATTTACAAATGTCACTTGTTTATGCATAATTTAGAAAAATATTAATAAGCATTTTACCTTTTTTATGCAGTTGTTTTTTAATGTATTTAGAAACAAAAAAAAAATCATAATAATCTGGATACTGACTAAAATGTTTAAATAAATAATATTTACCATTTCTTCAGTCAGAGTATTGGTCAGCACTAGATCCAGATCACATCCCATTTTCCCGAAGCCATTGACAGATGAGCCAAAAGGTCTGACTGCTATGTTGGCATACAAGCTCTCAAATACACACTCTACCTGAAAATATATATCTTAGTTAATTGTTCAAATGATACGATAATAGTATAACCTAGAATAATACAATGTCATGATATAATGCAAGAAAGTTGCATTCTAAATATAATATAGGATTTAAAAATTGTTTCAGGCTGTCATGCATCAAGTCCTAATATTATGTGCTCAGTAACAGTAACTTTCACATGTTTGAGTAATGAATAAAAATAATCAAATATTTTTGTAAATGATTTTAGTCATCTCTTTTCTAGTTGAAATATGGTAAAATGATCAGATTAATTAGTGATAATAGTTAAAACAACAAGTACCTGTCTGGCAACCATGTATCTAAGTCTTATTCCCAAATCATTTAGCTTAGTCCTATCATACAAGAGCTGGATTTGATCCGACACAGTGTCACACTTGAGTAACTCTTGGAACAGTTCATCTTCATCTACCATTGAGCACCCATCCATGGAAGATAGTGTCATACTCGGTGTTTTAAAGACTTCCTTTTTCCCAGAAGCAGCTCTGAACCACAAGAATGGAGAGTTCAGGGCCATAACATCTAGATCTTTTTGGTGCGTACTACATGACTTTATTATTTCTTTCAAGTTATCTTCGGAGCTAAATTCAATAAGCATGAAATGCTGAAAATTCAACATATTTTTAACACATTCAATTAGTTAAGAAAACTTGTTTTTAATTACTGAAATTTTTGTAGAAAAAACGTAGTAAAATTATGGTACCTCTCCACCAGTATTTTTGTAATGATGTACTCCAGCAATAGTGGCATACTTTGAACAATAACCGTATAATTCATTGAACGAAGCCTCTGAGTTGACCTGGACCACAATACTTCGTCTTGCTTCTGCTCTCCTTTGGGCCACAACTTCATCAAAAGATACAAATCTCTGTGCTCCATCTATAATAAATACATAACCTCTAAGCAACCTTCATAACAATATATCTCATAACATAGAAGTCCCTCATACCTGAATGTTTGCGGACAAGTAAACATTTACATGAGGACGGTGTGGATTTTAATAAATTTCTAAACAGATGTATTTTTCCTTTATTTACCAAAGTTTGAAATAATACAGACATTTTTACTTGGACTGCTGTCAAATGTCAAATGTACGTTCGAGGGAGATAGAGAGGAAATCGTTCAGAAACACTCGGTTTCCTAACGCAACTAGTGTGAAAAATGAACATTTACGCGGAAATTACGCGCAATGTAAATTACATAAACAATTTATTTGCATCTAATATGTCTGTAGTTCCCTTTAGTTCTATAAAACTTCATTTAAAAAAAAACGCGATTTGCAAGTTTGCCGTTACAAATCCTACCAAATCCCAAATATTTAATTGAGAACTGAGATTTCTTTGACAGCTTAAACCTTCTTTCATAAAAAGTTTGAGGTTACTTTTCTTATTATTGTTCGACGTGAAATAAGTGAATTACAGTTATTAGACCAAGTACTTACGCTTTTTCACAGAAATGGGAACCAGAATGTTGCAGCGTCTGGTGTACCCTACGCTGATAAATTATTTAAAAACAGTTCCTCCTGTCTTTTCAAAAAGTAATGACAAGATTATAGTTTCCAACCTACCAAATATTCATACCACAGCATTCAGAAATTATGCAAAGAGTAAGGATAAAGGAAAAGACAAAAAAGGAAAAGGTGCAAAAGTTGAAATTAATGTCGCTGCTATATCAGAAGTTGTTCCAGTGGATAAAATGAAAGATAGATGCAATGCAGCTATTGATAAAATGAAGGAAGACTTTGCAAAAAATCTTTCTCTCCGGTCTACAACGGGCTCTATTGAAACTTTAAGAATTAAGTTTGAGGGAAAAGATTATGAGTTACAAGAATTAGCTCAGATTGTTCGCAAAAATCCTAAAACTATGGTCATAAACTTTGCCTCTTTTCCACAAGCCATACCAAATGCTTTGAAAGCTATTCAAGGATCTGGACTGAACCTTAATCCTCAACAGGATGGCACTACACTGTATGTTCCTGTACCTAAGGTTACTAAAGAACATAGGGAGGCACTCGCTAAGAATGCTAAAGCACTGTACATCAAGTGTAGAGATGCTGTCAAAGATGTGCAAAGTGACTTTAATAAAAAACTTAAAAAGCAGAATGGGGTTTCAGAAGACTTAGTATTTAATTTGACTAAACAAATCAATGCTATATGTGAAGAGTACCAGAATCAAGCAAAGCTTATTTATGATATGAAACACAATGAACTTGTTGGAAAATAGCTTTAAGATAAATGCATTTAAACATTGTATAACTTTGAGACTAGAATATAAATCATTGTTATAGCTAATTGATTAGATTATAGATAATTATTATCATTTGAAAATATAAGCTGGTTTTGTAAAGTATGAATTATTAATGTTTACCCAAGTCATTAGTACATTAGTTCACAAAAGAGGTCAATCTTATGAAATGAAATGAAATCATTAATTCTGTAAGTAGGATATATCATCACTTTTACATGTCTTCTTATTTTTTTGAGAATGCTGGAGTCGACATTTCCTATCTGATTACCCTGAGAAGAAATGTCGAAACAAACTCAGGGGTCACAGTCTTTTGAAGAAAGTACTATTAAAGATCGATCAGAGCAAGGAAAAAAAAAGAAACTCACTCAAATCGCCAGTTTGAGAAACTACAAATGACATATACCTGCATAAAGTTTATACTTACAATGAAATAAAAGCAAAAAAGATTGAAAATTAAAAAAAATAATTCGGTAAACATTACTTTAAACTTCATATTAGGTAATTTACGAACGTCTATGGGAAGTTTATTGTAAAAGCGTGTACATTGCCCCATGAACGAGTCGCTAATTCTGTGGAAACTTATATTATATTATTATCTTATCTTATATTAAATAACCAAAGGAGATTGTAATTTACATAATACTTAAGAAGAAGAAATCCAGATGGGGTACACAATACTATATCTAGGTTCAATTCCGCCCGCTTTTGGGGGTTTTTTTTTATCCAATCAAGCAGTCAGATCTTTCATTTAAATTATTTTAATAATCTATAACCTACGGTTTTAGATGTTACTCCATGATAATTAAGAATGCTAAAAAGGCAAGTCTTTCAAACCAAAAAAACAGCAGGTGGTATTAAAAAAAAGCCTTAGTGTCAGTTCTGTTTGCAAAACAACTCGATTTGGTAAACTGTATCTCTTTCAAACAAATGTGATGGATTCCGTTAGTAGAAATCGTAGCAATAGATATGATAGGGTAATGTCTCGTGTTAGCAATCAATCACGGTCCAGTCTTAGATCGAATTCGTTTGTTACACGCCATGATATCCCTTCATCTGTAAGAGTTGGCGCGAAACCATCTGTTTCGAATGTGAGTTCCGGAGTTTTTAATGAACTTCCATTTGTTTTGAATGACTATGTGCCAGATACGGATCAGGAAAAAGTGAGAAAATCGTATGTTGTGAAACCTCGTAAAACAATTAAGTCTTTGGACCCCGCGCTATCTCCGCCTCGCACGGTTACTAAGCTTAAGAAATCAGTTAAAAAACCTTCGAACTTTCAAGTTCAGGAGTCGGCTCCTTCGGTATTAGTTAGCAGCGGTGAAAAGTGGTCGAGTTCTCATTTTAGGGAGTGTTTATCTAGTAGGTCTCATACAAGACTAAAGGATTTAAAGGTAAACATCTTAAGCCCTTATATTAATTTTATAACATTGTACCATTTACTACCCAAATGATAAAGCCACCAAAGTGAGATCTGTGTAGTATTGAACTGAACTTCAAATGGATTAATTGCTATCACCAATTCTATAATAATGGTATTAATTTACAGGATGAAATAAGAGCCTACAATGAAACGGAGAAGCTGATGAAACTTCGCAGTAATTTGTATAAGAAGTGTGGAGTAGTGTTGGATGATGTGGGCAATGTGGCTGAAGATAAGGCAGTGCAAGTAGAGCCACCGGGACTCAAGCCCGATGGTAAGCTGATACTAGTTTACTCAATAACTTAAGACAATAAAAAAATACACAATTGTATTCTAATACAAATAACCAGGAAGCAGTGAGAACAAACACAAAAAAATAAATTCCAACAAACCTGAAGTGATATAAAATGTTAAGTCAACGCCATCTGTGCATAAAGATGAAAACTACAGTAAATTTGTTTCGACGACAATCACTAGATGTCGCTAAAGACACCGAAATTGGACGAAAATAAATCTTATTCGTGCTTTCTTGCTTTTAAATGATGCAAGCTACTCATTACACAGTTTCATACCTTAATTAAAAGTAATGTAATTTAATTTATACTTGTTACAGATGCTGAAGTAATTAATAGGTGAGTGGAAATAGCCAAATAGTTTATCAGAAAAATCGTCATTACAGGCACTTTTCGTTTTTAAATGTTAATAACAATAATAAATTCATAAGTTTTATTAATTTAAACTGTCATTTTATGCAATTTACTAATTTTAAACCTACTTATCATGCAAAGAGGTTCATTTTAAATTTAAACTTATAAACAAAAACATAGGGAAGTCTATGCTGTTGGGGTATTGGTTGTATTTTAGTAGATTCTCTTTGTATTTTAGGTTTAATGTAAAATAACAGAATGTGATGGTAATACAGTAAAATTATCATCGTTATAATGACTATTTTTGGTTGACTCTATTTTTTTTTTTTTCGTTGCTAAAAACGACGTTTTAAAAAATCATTATTAATTATTCGAAATGTATAACAATTTAATATCTTTTCGTATAATATATGCTACAAAACGTGCACAATATATCAGTAATTCAGTCGTAGTACCCAGCTGAGTATTTCGTCACCTATTGTATCGCCTCTTTAGCTCAGTGGTAGAGCACTGGTCTCGTAAACCAGGGGTCGTGAGTTCAATCCTCACAGGAGGCATTGTGCACTATGCGCTGTTTTTGTGTTTTTATAACATTTTTTATTAAAAAATATCACTAATACGCATTATTTTTCAACGCATAATTTTATAACGACATTATTTCTAATATACCTCATTTTGTATGAGATCCGAGTGATATTTTTAAATTGTTATGTATTGTGCTGTTATCAAACACAAGGACACACTATTTATACCTTCTGATAAATTGGTCATCCAACTATTTTGATCTTATTCTAACCGAACCTCCATGTTTATAGTACGTGTGTCTGTGCATTGAATTTATATTTGAGATAATTGTTGGGATTTCTAAAGCTTAATTCAATTTTGTTGATTCAAGTTATATTGGATATAATATATTATCTTAAACATATTCCATTTGCTCACATTGGTGATCAACACCACTGATAGTATAGTATGAATTAAGTATGCCTCGAAAAGTAAATACACACGTCGATCAACGTTCAATCGAAGGTCAATACCAGTAAATGTCTAGATAAAAACGCCTGTTTGATACATGAATATTAAATAACGTACGTGATAGTTGATATTTACAAAAACTTATCAACATCTGGGTCACGGAATCTTATTTCGATAAAAATCCGTTCCCACATTTCCAACGGTCGCGGCGCAGGTGATGTGTACCCCACATTCGTGTCATATCCCGGCAGTCCCAACTCCCAGTCGGTCCCCGCCGGTACAGTTAGAGCCCGTTACGTTTACCTGACTGTACCGTTAGCTCAGCCCGTAGTAATTAGCCCCGGGCTCCCTGTGCGAGCGACCCATTGTTTGTTTGGATACATGATATTTTTGTGGCTTTAAACTTGATTAATGCTTAATTCGCGATCTTTCTGAGAGAAGTGATAGAAGCCACGCTTTTATACTGAAGATGAATTTAGGAAGCTAAAAATCGCTTTTTATTCTTGAAACCGGAAAAAGTTTCGAAAATATTTTAATGGTTCCATTTTCATAAACTTTTGTAGTTAGATCTACCGTTTTTCTTTATATCAACCGTTTGATATAAAGTAGGATCCTTAAAGCTGCGATTTAAAAAATATGAATGAAATGTATGACCATTCACGTAAAAGAAATATCAGTTGTTTTTATTTTGTAATTGTATTTTGATGAGTGTCGTTTGTTTCTCACACTTGAATAACAGAGATAATTATTATAATTGAATGAGAATGTTACCTACTAATTAATGAAACCGGTCAAATGTATTTGGAACCAGCTTTAACTGGTGTGTTCTAAAGCTACGGCAGTCTTGTATCTATACTGCATTCTGTTACTTATGACGGAATCATGTGAACGTAATTAAATATAGTATAGATGAAGTATGAGGTTGGATGTGTTCTTAAAGTTGGAACCTCAAATCTGTACAGTTTTTAATAATAATTAATGAGCAGAACCAAGTTATTATTTCAAATTTAATTTTATGGTCTCAATTATCCATCTTTTCAAGTATATAATGGCGGTAAATGGCTTTTATTCATACCATAAATAACATTAAAATTATATATCGTAGTGATCTCTCAAGCGTCTGCAACAAACATGTAAAACTTAAAGCTCGCGTCTAGCGCTGCGCTGAGGGCGTCTTAAATCTCTGACATAGGCTAATCAATTCATGTAACACTAAGTGACTGAAGCACGTTTACTAGCGAGCTACATCACTAATTGTGCGACATACAGTCGAGTATGATCGACAGCGCCGGTCACGTGAAACAAATGAACAGAAGGACCATCGTAATATACATAATAATATTTATAAATATGATCTTATAACTGCGAAGAGCTTTCGTGGTACCTCATCACCTGAAGCTAAAGTGATTCCGTGCTAGGCTGTTGACAGTACCACGGCTAATCAGTTCTCATGTATCACAAAAACCACTATTATATAGAAAATTCAAATATTTTATTCAATTAAATTGCCAAATATGGGTTGCAATTAAACTTCTGTGTTGTTAGCTTAGTGAGTGTCAATCAGCGCGGCTATCGGGCGTCCGTCCGGCGCGTCACTTCCACTTCCCTGCGCCTGCGCATTGGCACGCGTCCAGGCTATTCCTGTAACTACACACTTGATAGTCGATCCCTATTGCATTCACTTGGTGATAGCTTCATTGCTCATCGAAACATTGTGTCCTGATTCTTGAACTTATTTTAATCACGGCCACTTTTATCCGTTTTCAATCTTTGTCGCATTTGGTTCTCGTTGTTGGTCTGAAGTTACACAGACTTTTACTTAAACAGACTTGAATTTTGGAGAGCATTAAAATTTAAATAGTAATGTATTCTTCGAAAGGATATAATGGTGTTACTTATGTGCGCCTGTATAAGTCACAGTTAACAATTAAAAAACTGAACACGTCTGTAATAAACAAATAAATTTAAATTAGTCTCTGGAACAGGGAATATTCCCTAATTTCATTCATCGATCTTCTTACACACGTAGAAACCCGAAGGAAGCCGTTAAAGATACATATCTTCAATTGCCAAATCAAATCTTTGTATACTATAACAGAAATTGGCAACGGAAGATTTGGTGAAGGGAAATACAGTGTTACAGTTATTTTAATCTTTATTGACATGGAAAATCACGTTGCAACAACCTCGCCATCTGCTTCGAATAAATCTCGTCACATTAGCGCAATTGATATGAGTACGCACTCACTTGGCACGTATCCTTACAACCATTGACCGTATTAGGCCAGTGTTGTACAACGACGACGCCGTCTCGATCTGAATGAATATGACGTCACCGCCGTTATGGACTGAGAAACGGATGTTAGTGTTAAGAATCTGTCACCTGTCACTCGGTTGGAGGGAGACGCATGCTCGTGAAATTGGCAAGGCCCGCAGGCCGCAGGTATAACCAGCTATTTTCAGTGAAGTGATTCAGTGATGCAATCTGTTGGAAGTTGTAGACGACGAAATGTTGATCACGGATATGCGTTGTCTTTATACTAGTCATTTCTATTAAGCTTGTGAGTTTAAATTAAGAAAAAAAATGAAGAAGTTGTTGTGCAATGCAAATACCTTTGGAAAAGATTTGCTTAGCTGTGGTACATTTATAGGGTGGCATTGTTAAATTTTCTTTGTTTGGTTATTGTTGAAACTTTACTTTACGGAGCTTGCTTTGTTTCTTTTCAAAATTCGCTGTTTAAATAAATAAAAGAAGTCGACGATCAAAATATTCTCCGTACAAATGGTTAAAAGTACGGACTAAAGAGACCACCTGCCTTCCTACGTCGAGCACTGAGCTCGCTATATTGTACAGCCATGTATATTGCATAACGTTGCTTAACAGTTGTCTTGAGTCACGATCTTGACCGTTTAGGCTAATACCAAGTACAAGTACATACCTCGGAAATTGTTTCTGCAGCGAGATGCATTTACTCGATACACGACTTGTTTCGCTGGCACTCGGGTTATCTGAACCCACCTGCGAGTCCAGTTATTATCGTAGTCTGTCTGATAGTGTTTTATGTCTTTCCAACTGGGACACAGTTTACAGCGCTATAGAATATCGATGAAATATTCAGGAACAAGGAATGAACTGTATAGGTACGGATACAGATCGGTTACTAGCCTACATGCTGCAAGTTTATTCGTTTTAACTTACAGCATGAACAAAGATCACTGTGTTTATGTGTAATATTATTTTACGTGCTAATGAGCACTAAAGTGGCCGAGTTTATCAATTAATGCGTACATATGACCTTGCATTTGTACATAAAAAGCATTAACAGAATAAAATTAAGTGCAAAGCACGCACTGCTAATACAAAATTTAATTATTACCTTTATTAACGCTTTTTCAATGAAATGCCAATCTGAACTTTCTAACGACCGCTCGGCCGAGTCAAGGTGCAATAATGGATACAGGCGCGAAGGGCACGCCCTGCGGTCACCGACCGGGTCGTCGGCCTGCGCCGGCGCAGCTTCCAGCCCCCCCTCCCCCCCCTCCCAGTGCCTGCACCCCGGATGCAATCTTCCATCGCTCCCAGCACAACTCGCATCACCTTGGCCAGCGTTTGCATGGATTTCCTTATTTATGGGGAGTCGTGTTCGGGTAATTTGAAAATATTATGTGCGCATGCGTTCGACCGTCATAAAGTTTTCATTGTTTGCAGATTACGACGCGTATAATTTAAAATTGTGAGACTGATTGAAATTCAACGTTGTGTTACTGTTACCTTACTTAGAAAATGAAGTATTTAAATGATTATGCTATCCTTGTTTTTGTGATCTTGTTTTTTTTATAGTCAAATCTAAAATAGCATCTTTATAGTTCGCGAAACATGTTTTTGTGAATTATAATATCCGAGCAGAACAACAGGAAATAAAAACGTTAAGTGAGACTTGGGAAGTAACGAGAAGCGGAGCCACTCACGCTCCCGACCGCATGTTTGTTTTTTCTAACTTTTTATTAAAGTTTTAATAAACCTTCAACTTTGCATTTTTATGGCTTTAGTTCGGAAACCAGGAAATTCGTGTTACTCAACAGTCGAACTTGCTAACATTTCAAAATGTTCGTACTTCATTGTGATTTGTATAAAGGAAAATAGAAATATGTAAATATCTATAATATGTATGTATTTAGAAATATATAAGTAAGTTTATCAGTTGTCTGGTTACCATAACACAAGCTCTGCTTAGCTTGGGATCAGATAACCGTGTGTGAGTTGTCCCAGGATATATTATATTATATTATTATAAAAAAATCTTAATTTAATAGGGTTATTTCTTTGTCATGAAAAGCCGCGAGTGCTAACTAGCTGTAGAATAAAAAGGGTAGTACGTACTATTTACGATTAATTTAATATGGTCATAATTATTAAATATTTTTCTCCTTTACTTTTGGTATAAACGATTAGTTTTTAATTTTAAAACATACAAGTTTCATATGCACCGGCGTCATTTTAGATCCTTTTCAAAGGTCAGCTTTCCAGAGCTTTCTCCGACGCTGAGTTAATTTAATTATATTTTAGTTTATGCGCGAGCACGAATCTCTCTGAGAGTTCTCGTAGGCTAGTGCGCACCTCGGGATACTGGTATACTTTCATGTAAGCGGCAATGTTGGCTTCCATGTCAACTCTCCAGAGGATTTTGGCAATTTTCCGCGAAATGTTAAGATCACGTCCTCGGTTCACGTGCTCAGGAACTTTTCCGAGGCTGACAAAGTAATGAGAAACAGTCAACGTGCGCCGCTTTCAGCTGACCTGTACAGGTACTCACTTGTAATCTTCTTTACTCTTTTCTATCCATATAGCTTTATTACTTGCGGTTCTGTGTAACACTACGTACAATCCTCACAAGACGTAACTTAATCGAAGATTATCGTATAGTGTCGTTACTGTATTGACAAGATATGGGTTACTAATTTGTTCAAATAAATATACTAATAGAAACACGTGAAATTGAAATGGATATCGAACACCTAAATAATAATGATTTACAAACCCAGTCCGTAGTTATAACAAACCCACCTAAGTTCTATTCAATCACACATGGAATATAATGGAGTGCGTTCGCGTGTTGCAAGCGCGAAATGTTCAGTGATAGCTGGCGCGGCCTTGATCGCGCCAGTTTGCGTAACGATCCGACCACGACACGTGCAGGTTTGCCGGCCGCTCGCAACACAGGAATGCCACTTTTGGCATTCTAGTTATGGCGGATGGTCTAATCGCTGTGCCTTGAAGCATACCCAATATGATCAAAAACAAAATTATATACCTACATACATTTCGTATAAGCACAAAATTGAAATGTGTAGAGAAAAGAATATACTTCTACTTGTGCATTTTTTTGTTAACAATTAGTGATTCCGTTGTGATGTCAAAATACATGCGTGAAATTATCAAGTAAAGTACGCTTGCACGTGTTTCAAATTACATGAGTTTAGGGAAAATATTTCTGACATAAAAATACGTGTTATGGTGTTTCTAGTTAAATATTGCATGTAAATAAGTTACCATGACAGTACTCGCTATAAAGTCTAACAAGTTTCGAAGTCTTTTCATGCAGTCTCCCATACAAGGTCTGACAAGCAGCTGATACTTATGTGTTTGTTTTGTATTAATGTCAACGTAAATATGGAAACAGATATAAATAGGACTATAAAATATTCTCGATATTGCATTATTTCTCAACAAGTACCTGAAACATATGGCCGGCGTGTGTCGTAGTTACCGCATTATTATTGAAATGTTCACTTTATAGAAAGACCGTGAATAACGATTTGATAACATTGAAAAATCCAAGTTCAAAGCCAACAGTAAAAACATCGTTAACCTTATCAACCCTCTTGCATGAACCACGTTTCTAGACATTTCTAACATTGCTCGGATATTATACAATTTATTATGCCTTGATAAATGTGAGGTATTAGAAACATTTTATGTGTGTTGTCACAGTGTTTGATTAACGGCCAGCTCGTGTATACTTTAATGCAGTGTTCTGCTGACAAGTGACGGCTTAACTTACATAAAATTTGCTAAGACAAATGTGCTGCTTTCGTGTGCCTAGACATGAATTTCGTAATTCCTACGCATTACTTGTATATAATACTAGCTGTTGCGCGCTACTTCGTCTGCGTGTTTATGAAGATATGAGTTAGGAAATTTTGTAATCGGGTTACTAGTTTTAGAAAGAACGCATCTCTCCCCGTTTTTATAACATATTTAATTAGTGCTCTGTTCCTATTAATCATAACCTGATGGTATAACCTTCTTCAATAAATGAGCTATCTAAAACTGTAAGATTTTGCTAATCAGACCAGTACCTAGTATCTTAAATAAGCACGATCAAACAAACAAACTATCCAGTTTCATAAAATTTGTTCAGAATTGACAATTTTAAGATGCCCGGACATGTCTGCAAAAATAATATTATTCGTACATTAAACATGAATGCCCAATGAATTATGAAGACAGTTTGTTAGATCAAGCTTTCTGCATAGAACCTAAAACAAACCATCTAGTCTGGTACTGACAGTAGTTTGATTTCGCAACTGAAACACAATAAGCTAGTATGGCAAGGCTACAGACACAATTAGTAGTTGCACGTCTGCTCGCAAATTGTTATTCCATCGCCAGAGCCGGCCGGTGGAGGATACTCCCGCAACTCGATTTACATTCGTACATGTAGTGAAAATAGACGAGCCGGCACTCGCTAGTTCTGCGACTTTGCGATTTTTATGACGCACATTTTTTAAAAACTGCTGCACTATGGACGCGTACTTTTATGCCATGGTTTATTGTTATGAAGTAGACAGAAAATTTAATCTTCATTGATCAGGAATGCATTTTTTTGTAAAAGCCAGTTGTAAGTATAGTTGAAGATTACATTTTGTTCTATGAGAAATATTTTTGGGACATTGTGTATTACAAATAAACTCTCTCCTGTAACAATACCGGCCTTTTTTCTTGATTACACAATCGTCGAAGAAAAATCTCACGTCTGCCTGTACGAGTACATTTACAATGATAATCGCGCCCCGACCGAGTCGAGGGGAATACCAATAAACGGTTTGTAACATCTTCACGTAGCTGGATAGGCGATAGCAGCCCGCCGGACTGACAATTATTGTGGGCTCCACCACCCAGACCAATCCATACAGTCGAGTTTTTTCACTGTAACTTGAGAATTCTTGATCGCCTTCTCCGATAGTAGAATTCTCATAGCTTTTAGATCAGGACGTAAATATGGAACAGAGCACGTTGCATGCTTTCAAATTGGCAATTAAGTGGTATTGGAAGCTTATTTATACTTAGTTTTAGTTTGTGTGAAACATGTGTATATATTAGCAATTAAACATTTTATGCAGGTTATCAAAACCCAAGGAACAAACTACTTTAAAAACTAACTACTTGGCTCAAACTGGAGTAGTATGTGTTGGATTGGCTAGAAGGAAACTGTTCGTGACTCCTCATTCACAAAACCTCGTTTCTAAGCGTTAAATACATTGTTGCGCTACGTTTTCTGCTGTTTGAAAATTTTTCGCTTAAGTGGCCAACGCGTACTTGAAGGCATCATTAGAGTCGAGTTCAGTTAAAAATATCATCGTTAGTTCAGTCGACAAGTTATTCAACAGGAAAGGAAAATAATTTAACGGGCTTCGGAACCTTTTTTGTTTTCGTTCCTAACAAAGTGTTCTATACAATTTGTTTCTGAGTTTTATTTACGCCTAAACATCAAAGAGCCTGGTATAAAGGCTTTCCCCACGAATACTTTCAAGTGAGTCCAGGTCTCGGTTGATAATAGCAACGCCTATGTGCATCTTAATTGCAAAAACGACCGGAATACTAATGGAATGGTGTATGTTGTAATTAATTATTCAATCGCTGAACCCGCAGAAGGTTGCGTAAACTACATTAATATTCGCGGTGTGTTCTATCTCGACTTCCACGTTGTAATCTGACTTCCGAGATGATTCGTCTACGGGATATTAATAATCGGATCACGGCGTCACGCGGCCATTAAATATCCTTTTGATTTCTATTTCGATTGTTCTTTTAGTTAATGAGGTGTTTGTATTCTTCAGGCTTACGTGGGTGTAGATATTGACACTTTTCTTGGCGCTTTCTGGTGGAAGGTCATACAGTATTATCTGTGTACGTGCTATGGTGAAAACTTCTCAGAATTTTGATAGCTGCACCATTCTCGTTTTCATTTGTTTAGAAAGGTGTTCAGATATTTAAGAAATGGTTATTATGTTTCAATGCCACGCAAATATTATTAAAAGAATAGAGCATCATAATACCTAAGAAATTTTCTAAATGAAAACTCATTATACGAGTATATTCTAGGTGTGACTTCAACTGAGATAATATACTTTCTTTCTAATCGTGTATTTGAATCCAGGAGTTGAACTTTATCACGTAGAGTTTTATCTTTTAGGGGTGTCAGTCCATGTAAGATAAATAATTACGTGATGTCTTTATCAGTGTTCTGATACGTTATGTTATCAATGTTGAGATAATTGTCGGCTTTCAATACTTTATTAACGTGTGTTAAGTTCGACTAAAAATAAGACCATAATGATAAAGTTAATCCCCATTCGCTTACGTCATATTAGGATTCGATAAGATTCGTTTTTTTAAAGTTATTATCTTCGAATTTTTTCTAATTAGATTTTTATATTTTCTTTAAACATGAAAGTTTTGCAAAGGTGTACTTAATACCTCAGGCATTATCTTCCAGTCAACCAACGGCTATACAGAAATAACAAGATGTGTTTAACAGTAAAACTGAAACATTCATTGTTTATACAAAGGTAGAGAATACACAAATAACTGAGGACATAATATTCGCAAATCTATTTATTAATTCAGAGAAACAGTATGTAACACAAGTAACCAACACAAGCGTATCAGGTGACTGTTCCGTATCGAACGCAACACATGGATCGGTATTGGAATGCGCTATTAATCTATGACATAACACCGCTGCTGAAGGTGACTTTCAGCACGTTATTACATTATATTTACATTAGAAAGGCTTGGAATAATAACTCTATACATTTATTCGTTAAGTTTTTTCTTCTTAGCGTGGCGATCCAATATGTCTTTGTTTAAATGTTTTGGACCCACATGTCAACCACCATGGTGGTTATAGCAGTTGCCATTTATACAATACCGTGGCACACCGTAGCATACAATAGTATCTAGCTATACAATATTAAAATTCTGATTTCCAATTCCACGAATTGCGTTACGGGTTACAGGATATTGGGTTCATCTTTAGAAATTAATTAAGATGTTATTTTATTCCTTTTGTTTTATTTTATCATCTTTAGCTGCAACATATTCTTACTTACACTACACACGTGTACGTTAAGGCGATTAACTTTTTTTTGTACCAATGTAATATTATATTTTTCTATATTGTACATTTGTATGGTTACAAAAACCTTGTATCTTATAGGAAAGCTGCGCTAGTAGGTGTTGCAATCACCAGTTCTCGTCCTGTGCTTGTCCATTTAAGGAACGTGACCGGTAAGGGCCCAACGTACTCTGCGGCGGTACACTTATGTAGTTTATGTACTTATATGGTACTAACAGGTATAGCTACATGTCTTAGTTACCTACGAGGTATATTTAATTGAAGAAAAATATATAAAACAAGGAAAGTGAAATACAGGTAAAAAAAAGAGTTGACGATGAAACAGAAATGTACAATCGATCATAGAAGGTGATTGTTCTAATACCGTGACCAATCTGTGAAGCAGAGAAAATGACCGAACATAAATTGAGGCAGTAAAAAAAACACATTTCACCAACATCACGTTGCGATGATGCAACGCGCGATATCGATGGAATGCAATTAAACGTGGCGATGTGACGAATGCCTTATCGCGGCGACCTTGACAATGACATTGCACGAGCTGAGGCAAAGGCAATCGTTCCGCCTTGGACGCCATTGTTCAGTGATTTATTGTGTGATGCGGAGTTTTGCCGATCATATCAAATGGAAATGTTGCTTATGCTATCGAAGATATTCTTTATGTCAATAAAATTACAAATGCTATAAACTCTTTTTGTGTATCATTCTTGCTAAAAATGTCAGATATATAAATCGTGGTTGAAGAATTCTTATAGAAAATATTTTAACTGTAGTCTATTAATAGGCAAAATTATGCAAAAATAGTTAACTTAGAAGCCCTGGCAATATTTACTAATTGAATAATTTAATATTAGCTGCGCTAAAGTGTATTTATTATAACACAGTGCGCGGAACATTATTGAAAACGTTATGTGTATGTGTTAGAAGTCGCACTTAATTAATTGCGCTTGCATCACCGTACTCGGCTAATATTAAATCTCGTTAACCATGGAATCAGAACCGTTGGGCTACATTTACCTAATTCTGGTATTTGTAGGTTTTCTCAATTTATTCAAGTACTAAACAAGTGACATTTCCACTTACCTACCTACCACTTACCTACAATGTAACGCAGACCAAATCCCTTAAATCAAATGTATAGCAATGTGAAGTCTTAAGTCATATGACTTACCGAAAAAAAATTGTGAAGTGTGATAAGGTCTTGTTATCGAAGAGTTTCTTTTGTTTTTTTTATCAAGCCCACTGCGTCCCACTGCTAGACAAATCCTTCCATGATTCTCTGTTCCGGGCTGCATGGAACTTAAAAATTATTAATTGAAATATACTTATCCATAACAAAGTTGCTAAAATACTTGTATGGTTCTTGCGTCTTCTGAATGTATTCCTATTTAAAGGCCATTTACATCTCTGGGCCGATAAGAGAGATGGATAGAACGCTGTTGCAGAAAAAATGTACCAAAATATAACTCAGCTGGCATTATGCAAAATCAGAACTGTCCAATTAGATTCCTCTCCTAGAGACTAGATAGATAACTACACATACTATTAGTTAAGTTACGTAACATCTGACATTGCACACTGATTGCGTGATTTTCCTACAATGCTTTGTGTACATTACTTTTAGACTACATACATACCAGTTAATTGATGGTCACGATGTAAGGGCGTTCTCACACTCAGACGAACGCGCCACGAATAACCTGCAAACATGAGGTAGGAATCTAAATAATCCGTCTTGTAGGACTAAATAATGTATTGTAAATATTGCGGTATGTAACGATTACGATCTACGAGTAGCTTCGAGACTTATGCCGCAATTGGGTGTCCGCAATTTGAGCCTATGTCACTCATTTTCGATCCTAAGGCAAACCGCGGCAAACGCTAACCTCTCTATAAACATCCATTATGTTGTCCAGAAGCTGTAATTATATAATCAGACAGACGCATTAAATTGCGTCCTCGCATGTCTTGACTTCAGATGCCTGCAGGCAATGTATTGAATTATGCATCCGTATGAAAGTAGGTCCAAATTCCTTCTGTCCAGCACTAAGTGGCGTCTAATACATCTTAACAAGGTCTGCAACTAATATAGTTCATACAGCGTTGTGCGTTCGAAGAATAACTCGGCGAACACTGATCACTGACACTGACACTCAAGTGAGACAAGGCCCTAATGTTTTAGCTCGCTGATTCATAGCACATAAAACCATGTGGTTTGTATGTGATAAATGGCGTCTTTACATAACGACTTCTTGAGTAGGTACTTTAAAGCATCAAGAAAACATTATATTCGTTGTGGATTTGGTATATTTGCCCGAAATAATATTTCAACTTAGAACAGCGTGTTTTCTAGGATAATATAGATTGGGAATTACATAAAAGTTAATTAGATACTCGTTACCGTTCATATTGTATGCTTAAAGTATTAATTTGGTGAATCACTTTCCGCGTGTGTATACTAATTTTCCCTTCTAGCTCCCCTTGTATCAAATGAAGCGCACCCCTTAGGGAATGCTATATGCTTATGACGCTTGTCATGTGCATCAAACATCCTTTAATTTGTACGTCAAGCCGACATACAAACCGTGTGTGCCGTGATCAATACAAGCACAGTAGCTCACACCAGATTCCTTTGTTCTACTTCGTTATCATAGAGACCACCTTCCTTCATTAATTCACGAATACTTGAACGTTCTCGCAAATACAATATAAATTCACAACACGTTCGCCGCTACCTGTTTAGGTAGACTTTTATCGGAGGTACTGTTTGTTGTCCCGCACAATAGTGCGTTCTTTGTCTTTGCCAAGGTCAAACATGACTCAATACAGTACCTGCTACTGTAATAACCACGACCAAGTTTCTATTTGCGTATAAACATCATTATAGACTATAATTGTATTGTATTCTGAAAATATTATTCTGGAAAGAAACCACCACTTAATGTTACTCAATACCTGGACGTGGAACGCAAATGTCTAACTTAATAATAAACTAAGGATTTAGATTCCAAACTTTTTCACAATTAAGCAACTAGTGTTCAGAATCAGTTTTTTCATATTTTCGACCAGTTGTCGTTCAGTCCCATTTTCCCTTTTATATGAAACTGAACCTATTGTATCTAGCAGTCAGTCAGTCAGTACTAAAGTATATTTTTTTCGTTGTTATTTCATATTTAATAATGTTCTTCACAACAACTGAATAGTATATAACGTCGAAATAAAAATTAAATTAATAACTTCTGAACGTTAACTGAACACTATAAGGAAAATAAAACGTAGGACAAGTTCCAAGGTAAAATGTTATCTGTATACACTGTTCAGTGTGCCATGAATGAGTGTAGGTAGTTGGTTTAATATTTTATGTAAGTGAGGTAATTATAGCAGCTGCGTGTTATCATGATCTATTAAAGGTAGTACGTTTATGGTATCGGTAATTATTATATAATACACTTCCAAATCGCTGCTTCGAAAGACAACAACATTAGTTCTGATTGAGTACTCTCCGCTTTAACAGAGTTCAGTAAGACGTCTTTTGGAATGCCGGGATACCAGTGAAAAGAATCAGGAAAAAATCATAGAATGTTATTTGGGAAAGAAGAATTTGACGCTTGTAGTTATAAGTACTACAAGAATAAATATTTGATAAGTCGTCAGCGCTACTGCCTTTACAGTGTATCGAAGTGCAAATAGATACGACACCCGCATAAACAGTGACACGTCGAGTTTCGCAATCCATCATCATGTAGTTTGTAGAGTCAAGTCATACAGTCAACTCCTAAAACTGTGACTTTCTCAACTCGCCTTGTTCACCGGTTTCCAATATCAGGTATCGCAGCTTTCGACTGTTTATCAGATGTTTCCAGCGGTTTCGTAATACCTGTAACTTGATATCATCCTGATTACAGAATTTGAATTACATGGATTTGGTGACTTACGGTGCGAAACTGTTAAAAACTATTTACTATTACTATTGAAAGCTTAGGTTTAACTATTAGAGATGCCCTTTTTTTGTAAAATGTATTGTATAGTAAGGAAGTAAAATTGTTAAGAAACTGGTTGGCATCGTGGTGCAGTGTACCCAAGTATGCAAATAATTTGTAATCTACTGAAAGCATACAATTTCTCTGCTTACATAAGGACAGGCGATAAATGCACCAACCTTTGCCTTTCCTCTCATCTGTTAGCGAACCGTTACACACTTGGACGCGCTAAGCATTCATTGCGTAATATTTACCATACCATTATGTAATTTCCTTGGTGCTTAGAAATCGTACGCCACTTAAATCACAGACCAGTTTGCTTCTTGCGAATCAAGTTTGTTAAACATATATTTGTTATGCCCATCGTCTCTACAAAGTTCCGTGTCAACACTTACCATTAAATATTAGCGTTCCAGAAGCTTATACACTTTAGACTCCAGACTTAGGTCAGTTATGTGACTCGACCACCAAGTACCAATAAATGGTTTTTGTAACTATTATATACCGGCTTGGTGTAACTGTTTCTATCAGCACGTTCACGATTTCCTAATCCAAGTAACATACCATAAAAGTAAAGAAAAAAAAATGTAAACCTGCTCTATCTCCCACGTGTACGTCGATAAAACATGCATTCACACAACCGTGTCGCTCTGACCCTATTTCATTGAACTACAAGCGTTTCGAGCTCTGAGAACGTTCTCAGCGCGTGGCATTTAGTGGGGAGCATGATTGGGGCCCCTTCACGTCACTCAACTGGGCTAAGGCCGGCCGTCGAACCGGCGATACTTGTCTTATACCACAAAATATACGAGACCCCTATTACCCCTACACACCAGTCAGTATTTTAGCAGTAAGCTGTTGATCATGTGGGTTTTTCATGTGTCTCGATAGACTGGTTTGAAGCAGGATTGTAGATATTTTTAAGTGCGTGAAAGGAACTGAATTACTGGCAAAAGAGAAAGGTATGCTAGTTGCTCCAAGTATGTGGCTAGCGTGTCGGTGGCTCAAGCCAGTTTCTGAATCAAGTTTGTGTGTAACAAAACTTGGCTGCCGTTGGAGCACTGCTCTGTTACTAAGATGATCAACTTAAGAATATACATTTTAATGTTGTAGGTAACAGAGCAGCAGCAGCAGAGCAGGTTCTCAGTTCTGTTTTAAATCAATTTTATTATAGTTCTTCTATGGTTTGTTGATGATTTGACTTCCTTTTGATTCAGTTCATTTAACGCTATTCAAGTATATTTCAAGTACGCGTAGTATAGCGTAGAGCACTACAATATCTACGATCCGTCGAAAGGCGTGATATGGCAATTGTCAGATTTCAAATAACTTGATTTCAAACAATGAGTTTCCCTGCGGCTATCAACAACAGCTTCGTATCTTACACTTTTGGCAGATATGATAAGTATTGTCAAGAATCTGATGTCATGTGACTAAATGATAATATCTTGTATAATGAATGATTAAAGTGGGTCACGCATGAATTGTGTGTTGGCAACAATGTTATCTGTGCTACCGACCGTGTAAAGCTAATCTTTATTAGAATCGATGCCGTGAGTTTACTTGATTAGAAGATCCATCATTATTGTTAACACATAGATACCATGGATGTCTCACAATCGCCAGCATAAGTTTATTCCATCATACCTTATGCCTGAATCTTAGGAAAACACACCCATAACTACACATCATGTCTTACTCTTTATATACCAATACTGCATCATCCACAAACTTTCGGGATAAGCCTTAACGATAAACGTTGACTTTTAACCACGTTTAACAAGTATTTAAGCCAAATCTGGCTGGCTATGGTGTCAAAGTCCATTTAATTTGTGTGTTACGTGACAGTGCATTAGGTTTGCATGTTGTTTTGTTGTTATAATTAGTGAAACAGCTGGTGGCTCAGAACAGCGCGGCTGCTCGGCGGGAAGCGAGCTCGGACGCGACGCGAACGAGGTCGCTACGTTGACGCTACGTGACTGCTGTAGGGCTGACATCACGAGACACCTATCTCTTCTCATTATTCATATTAACCTTAATTAATTTCCATATGGATTAACTTCAAGGTCCTAACTACCCCTAAAGCCTGAGAAAATAGGTATCTCAGGCTAAAGGGGCAGTTAGGATAGGTTTAGAAAATATTCAAGTGGGAATATGAATGTTTTTCCTAAGTATTATGCAAAAGTACATTATCAATAAGTCTTTAGTTTCAGTTTGTTGTAGTTTTTTTTATAAAGTTACAAAATGTAAGTGCAACTAAAGAATAAATACATAATTAGTCACAAGGAAAACCAGACTTAACATATAATTGTATAAGGTCTTATCAAGGTGTTTGTTATAATGCTTTTAACAAGAGTAAATAATATTTTAATTAAGACCAACTGTGCGATTGTAAAGAGGTAAACATCTAGTTTGTTGCGTACCTAAGTTTTGATAACAATAGTAATTAAAGTTTAAGTGCATCCTCAATTAAAATGGCAAAGTAATACATGTATTTATAATGAAAAAAAAAATGTGTCCCTAATAACTAACCTTTCCTACTATGCGATTGCTTCAACAGTCGACTTGATAGACCAGGTTTGTGAGTGTCAGCCCTGTAGCGACGCGTGCGCCGGTCGTCGACCCCGCGACGCCGTGACGCAAGCAGGCAACTTTCTAACAGCTCGACGTCAGAAGCGACGTGGTAAGGCCTTGCCTTCGGAGGTGCCTAACGCGGACAATGATCCCCATGGTGATCGTAGTCCAAGCTATCGTGGCATACCGCCCGCTGCCGGCCGGCATCGACAGTCGGTGTTGCTCAATACCACTGTTACAAAGTTCACTCTACAATTTAATACAGTTCAAAGTAAGAAGTTTAAAAATACAGACGTTTTCATGGTGAATTAGCACGGACAGCAGTCATATATGTAATACAATAGAGCTATTAAAGTTTCATTACGACAGAATGATGCAGGTCTTAATGTATTGGTGGACTAGATTGAAGGTCTGTTTACGGAGATTTCTAGTAAACCATGATGTAATATTTTTGTATTAACATTGGTTTTTATGCCACCTGCTTTTGCTTCGCAGAATACCGTGAAGTCAAAAATAGTGGTGATATTCCCAGAATTCTGCAATCAAACTAGTTAGCGCACCTGCAATGATGTAGTGAGTTGAATATTTTTGAAAGCTCTGATGACACATATAATAAAACTTTACCAAGATTCCCAAAATATTGTTTTATCTATGAAGGCACTATTTAGTACCTTTACAACATCACATACACACTGTTTTAGTATTTTCGCCTTAGGTACTTTTTTCTAATTATAGCGAACTCGTTTAAGTGGAACAGACCTAATTAGGATTTACAGCTCTCAATTGGTTCCGAGCTCCGATGTCTAATTTAGCATGTTTTTTGGCCTGGTTTAAACTTGTATCGGTTTAAAAGTAATCGGTCGGTGCTATTTAAAACTTTAATGCTCGTATTTGTATGGTCTGGCCATGATTCTGGTTGTTAATGTTTAAAGCAGATCCCTGTGTGGCCTCTGGGAGAAGTACTATACGATACGTAGTGAATGTTCTTTTACAGTAAACAGTTTACTGGCACTATTTGGTATCGGCCATCATATTATTAAATAGGTACGCCAGATAAACTAATTGTACCTTGCAAGCTGTGTTATTTTGAGCATGCACTGTATACCAGAAGCATAATATAGTGCCTTGCTTTATTTACCACCTTATGCATCATTTCAATGTCTTCGCGATGTCGTTATTCCATGTAAAATAGGCTTCTTGTAAGACTTTCTAACGTATATGTTTATGAGTAAGACGTAGTCAGTCATAAAACTGTCAGCATAATACGTATGTGTTGTATCAAAATTCATTGGATGTCATTTCTCGGGCAATTCAATTTCGTTTTTATCCCGAGTCACGTACGCTGGTGCGGCGACGCGCCGCGGCCGCCGCGCTCGCCTCGCCGCCTCGCCGGCTTAGCCATGTGGGTCGACGAACGGTAACTAGACTTTCTTTTTTATTTCATCCACTTCTCGTCCGCGCGCTGCGGAATCAACCTCTCCTACATTACCCACGTCCACATTACTACGTGTTTTGTAAACTTGACCAGGTTTAAACGAATTCTTATTATTCGTGTTATTATTTTGTGGTTAAAATAAAATTGTTTTGTTACCACATTCTAACAATTTCTTAAAATAGTTAAGTTAGGTTTCTAAGGATCTTAAAACAACTATAATGTATGCATCTAAACTTCCTTACATGGCCTGGTTTAACCCTTTTATATTCATACTTTATAACCCTGATATTATCCTAAAACTTCTCTCACATTAATGTCTAGAGAAAGGAGGAAATACAAGTTGTCAAAGAACTCCTGACTCATCATGGTACAGGTCCAAGTGGGCCAACAGAATTATTTATTTGTGTTCGCACTTTAGTATTTGTATAGTTATACAACATCGTATCTTTTGTCACCCGAACTTAGTCATCTATATCTCTAATGAGTATTTTACGTAAACACATTCTCAGCGGCGGCGATACGTAGCATCATTGGTCTTACTCCTTATGATAAAGACTCATACGCTGATTAGATAAATACTTTCCTACTATCAGATAAGCCCATGTTTGCATATGAGTTAAATTTATTATAAGTGCTGTTGCTTCTAAGGTATTTAATCTTTCTTGCATTTTACAACAAACCACACAGATAGTGCAAGTTGAGCGATGGGTTATTTGTAACGTTATAAAAATAGCTGCTTTATGTAAAACTTTGTGTTTTATTATGTAAGAAAATAATAGCACCTTATGTGTGAACAAAGATTTAGACTTATTTCTTTAAGATTTTACGGTAGGCTTTATCTGACTGTCATAAGATCTTTGCATTAACCTCTACACTAAATACTTAAAGCTAAACATTGAATGCACATAGCTATAGCAGAATAGATCATAATCCACAAACCCACGAACTGGTTTACAAGTCGATTGTAAAGGTTGCATTGGCAGATAGTTCAATATCCATTAAAGGGTAATAACTAATAGAGTGTTATGGAAGCCGTCGTCCTTGCGTCAGCCTTCGCATTGCCGATCGATCAATAGTGGAACTCAGCCGGCCCTGTGCTATTTTCCATCAATATCCGCTGTAATCATCCTATTATATGTCAATTTTCGCGGAACACTCGACAGTACTCAAGTTAATCCGTCCAGTGACGCATGTTGCATGCTCATGTGATATTAACTGTTTGTTACAGACAACGTTATCACAGGCTTGTCAACTTTATCGTGTTATCGTACGAACGGAGCGGTTTGTACACGGGAAGCGTTTGCTCAACGAATTCCACCTCTCGTGTGGGTTTAACGAATTACATCGTGATGACGTCCGTAGCTCGGGCCAGTTTTTTTACTGTCATTGCTTGAACATTATGGTTAGTTTCATAATCACGATCATAAGTCACGAGGTTTAGACGCTGTCGAGATCCGTTTGTGCCGGTTGTGTACGAAACAGGTTTTAAGAGATTGTTGTCCTTTGTTTTTGTTGTATTATTACTTAGGTACAGGTACTCGACATTGTAATGAAATCGTTTGCTTCAAATCCGGATTGCTTTATGAAAGAATTACGGCGAATCCATCACTTTATGAATTTTAATATTATTTTAGCATAGGTTCTTTTTAGCTACAGCTACATAACGCAAGATACTATTTTATGTATAAATCTTCGAAATGTATCTGCATCCTGTACTGTAAAGTCTGTATATATCTTTGAATTTCAAGACAAGAACTGCGATAGATGACCTTCGTATCGGCGTACCTGTAAAGAGAATACAAAAACGTGTAAATAGTAGTTTAGAAATGATTATGCAAAACTAGAGGCGTGTTCACACTGGCTGGGCGGCGGCGGAGCGTGGCGCGTGCGGGAGCGTCACGTCCCGTGACACGCACCGGCCGTGACCGTTCCGTTGGCCGGCACGATGACTCGCATCTGATACATTTTATTTATTAGCCCGCGCTTTTTGTTGGCCGTTGGAATCTCGCTTTTAAACCGGTAAGCTTCGTTATTAGGTGAACTCACGTAAGAAAGACGAGATACGTTTTTTTCTCTCTTCAATCGGTTTTTTGTAGGTGCACCGTATTGTAAGTTTTTCTATCAGATCTGTTGTGATGTTTTCTTCAATCTTCTTTAGGCTTGACTGACTTTGGAAAGATGTACTGCCACGTCTATTTTCTTATTCTTTTAATATACTTTGCCTGTTTTAAATATTGGCATTTTTTGTCTTTTTGGTAAGAATGATTCAGAATGAATACTTAATTATGTTTCGTATGTATCTTAATATTTTTTATTTTAAGCTTCAGTCAACCTTATATGGTTATACGCAAAAGTTAACTAATTATTGAAGATTATTCATGCGAAACTGCGTGTAGTAGTGACGGAAACTATTGCGCATAACACTCCATATTAAAATAATTATATCAGGCTCACACGCTACGGTACAGAAGTTACACAATGGAATCAGTTAAGGTGTCTCGGCCTTTGTATAGGCTGCGCCGGGTCTGCACTGCGACCGACGTGTCGTCACTCCAACAGCGCTTGACAACTACAGCTTAAATGAGTTAATTATGTCAATCTGCTTGCTTGTGAACGTAGTTGAAATAAGTGAGGGCAATTTGACATTGATTACCTGTCTATAGGAGATTTCTGCATTTCATGTATGTCAGTTACCGCAGGTTTCAGTAATTCGATTAAAAATAGATGTTGAAAAATATTTCTATTTAATACTTATACAATTTAATTCAATTTATATATTAAAAAATAAATGTTTTATTGCCACCGTTCACTGTACTCGTGTTTTACCACCACTCAAACGTCTACTATCTAACCTTGATTTATGCACGCGATGTAAAATTTCACGGAACTTGATACCCATTCCTTCTCATGCAATTTGTTGTATATTAAAATATCACACGCATGGCCAATATCCAAGAGCGTTAGAAAGCGCATCAGCAGTTCGCGCTTGGCTCGCGGACCGTGTCGCGACGTGGGACCGACACGCCACTGACCGACACTCAGCCGCGCGTGACCGATGTGCAAACGCCTTTACGACGACATCGCAGCGGAAGCTACAACCTTCTGTAATCACTATAATACAGAATACCTTATCAAATGAACCGTAAAAATAGCTTCGCCAATTTACGCAGCTTGCATATTCGTGACACACTCACAAAAAGCCGACTAACAAATGAAACATGAAGTGGAATCGCTCTATACAATACTTCAGAATTCTGTAGCCGCCACCTTACAATTTTCACAGAAGGAACTCAAGTGCCTCATTGTCATTCAAAACATTCGTACGCTTTCCTCCTTACCATGTGTTACCATTATGCTGACACAATACTGGGTGTCGATAAAAGCAATGTGTGGGGGGCACGAGGGTGGAGGAGGGAATTTCGGATCACGATTTACTCGAGCGCATCTGTCCCGGCCGTGCTCCTGCGTCCTTCGTGCGGACGCAATGCGAATACTACGTGGGGTGAAGCCCAGGGACGAACTCAACGAACACTTTTTTGTTAATACATAAAACACTATTTATAAAGAAGTTCAGTGGATTACATTTCTTAGAACATCTAAGTATTTCAAGCACGTGATCTAGGCGCATAGTTGTAATAGTCCCAAATTAATAAGAAAATGTCAAATCCTTGCAAAGCTTTTATGTGAATGTACTATACTACAAAATTTAAATTTTATGAAGTTGTCTATAAACTTTAATGAGGTCATAAAACGCTTTAGCGTTTATGTACATATTTACACTTTTCTCTGGTTTCGCTATAATAAAACCAAGGACATTCATACACAAATTATCTTCAAAGATTTTTATTTATAACATCCATCGGTATTTCAGCTGGTTATTAAATGATGTAACGGTTTACTCACGCGTATTTATCGGGGTAGCCCGACTAGTTTCGGACCCAACCGGAGTCCTTAATCATGAGCAGACGCGGCGGGATCGCGAGTCGAACTGTCTCACGATAGTTATTATAAAAATTTCAGCTGGTGTTTCTGTTTACTGTTACCATTGCGTTTGTAATACGTAACCTACAAATGAGTTCCCATTCATTAGTATCGCAAATATATCTGTTGCTATAATAACACCGGTTATATCGGGCCAGTGGTCACAATTTTAATAGCCGCCGCAGTTTTATCGACTTTGGCAAATCTCCTCAATCGCGGTGCCTACGCATTTCCTGCACGTTAACCGTTTATCTAAATAGATAGTAATTGGACTATTGTTTGAGTTTCACTGTTTTATCCGACAATCGAATTCAGAAACCATTTTTTACTTAGGCAATATTTTTCCAAAGTTTAATCGTTTTTGCCTGATATCTAAAAACTTTGTTAATGATAGTTTCTCATAACAATATTCTATTCCTTATGCATGTACAAATTGAATAATGAAGAATAATAATTATAGTTGTGTACTAAATGTACAAAGAAATAGTACACGAACATTTCAACCTTACTTATATCATTCATTTCAATAAAATAATCCAGGCCCACTTTCGTATCACAAATTCTTAGTAAGATTCTATGTGGTAGGTTTTCGAAAAAGTAAATGAAGATTTTATTTCTTTTAAATGTTTTAAGTAGAAGTGATTCAATGTGAACACATACTCATGGGCTACTAATGTGTATTTTGCTCTGAGTAACATCACATGCTTCAAAGGACGGAGTAAAGACCGCGACACATGAGTTTGACAACATGATGACAGATAAATATCGACATGTAACGAGCGATTTGCGTCAAACCGTGTGTGTACATCGTTTAGCGGCGGCATGCGAACAAGACTGAGTTTTCGTTTTACGTCAATCACATTAATACATTTAACGTGCGTTGCCACGTGTTAATCAATTCTCACGAACTACAGAGAAGCTCATTAGAAGTACTACCTAGGCATGTGTTGGTACATATCTCTGAACACGTGAAATACATCAGTTTTCTTTTAATGCCTATTAATGGGTAGAACTTTCAGGAGCGTTATTTAAAATCAATTTTCAGAATAGCCTAGAATATTCCTTAAAAGCCTCATTCATTAGTATCCTAAATAAGATTACAAGTGCGCCCCTGTAGCCCAACACATGTACACACCTCGGCTAAAGCATGACGTAGTGTCGCTACGTTTCGCGCATGCCAAAGCCCCGCGGCGCCGCCCGGCATACTGATGCGGGGCTCAGCGCCCGCCTGAATGCGAACGAGCACTGCCTACATGGGTCCTTGGTGCGACGCGCCGTGCGTGCCAAATTACGCGTAATGCCAGCTCGATGGATTTATTGTTCCAACCACTTTGTGACGGGAATCCGTTTCGATTTTCCTTTAAATATTTTCCCGTTTTTGAAACGGTTCTGCCAGACTCTTAACGTGAATGTTTTCCGTATTGCTTGTGAAAATTTCTTAGAAGTATTGCTTTCGTTAATGAACGTATTTCATTAGTTTTATTAAAGAAACCTAGTTCTGTTTAGAAATGTGTTAGCAAGCTATTATTAAACGAAACTGGAAAGCTTTTGGTTTTTACTATGTTTATTTATTCTTCAGCATTTACTTTGGCAGCTTGTTCATAATATAAACGTTAGGTACACACGCGTACACTTTCAACAGACGTGGTCAACACCTGTGGTGTTGTTCCAGACCACTATTAGCTTCCTTCCTATATTATACACTCACAGTGTTTTTTTGTTTGGCAGTTCGGATTGCGATGGCTAAACGAATGGCAGGGCACAAAACCAAACATTAATTTGTATATATAATTCGGACTGCACAAACCTTCATGAGCATGTGTCTTCCTCATGCTCTGGTAAACGGCGTCAACGCACCGCAGACCAAACAAACATTCGCTTTTATTTGGCTCACTGTTGTAAAACACGTGCCTATGTAGTTCTCGGTATACGTAGTCATAGACGTTTTCCTAAAAGCAGACCAACTGTTTATACATGTATTATTTTTTCCCCACGTGTTTGCTTCTGGTCCCAAACTGTACTACAAAAATATATTTTTGCCAAAAAATACTGTTGAAGGATAGATTCGTTTCAGGTTCCTGAATTAAAAAGTTGCGCAAATATGCTGGTTAAAGCGTGTGTAAAAATAACTAGATATTAATAAATTTACAAAGCGTCGTTACTCATTCGTCTGGTCCGTTTTAGCTTAACTTATTTATTTACCTATTAGCATATTACTTTCGTTATTTCTGAATAGACACAATCCACGTACACAATGTATGTAACGAGGTAACCTGCTGTCGAACTCAATAAGTCGACCTCGTTTGTTTGACGTCACTTCAGCTTATCTACTTAATCTAGATTTTGTAATCAGCTTGATTTGGTTATATCTGTTACTAGTTCACAAATAGGAAATGTTCGTCATCCGCTGATTTGATATTGGAAAACAATAACAATCACGCGTGATAACTGTGAAATAACAGTGTCTGGAAACGACGAACAAGCATGGTTACCTTTGACTATTTTAAGTGTATGAAGCATTTTCTGAAGTGATACAGACGTTTCTATAATTGTTTCATGCCCGACTTATTTGTCAAAATACATTATTATAATGCGGTTGGTCGAAATGAATGAGATGAAACTATTTATTTGAAAGCCTTACAGTTGGAGTAATTTCAATGGCATCAAAACTGTTATGAATGACTCCGAAGCAAATATAAAGCAAAAACGAAACCAACTTCCTTATGCAGGAACACCAAACTAAAACCACGTCGTTTCTAGTCCGCTCTCACGTGTCTTGTTAAAAAATACAAAGAAATATTCCAGCTGTTCCAGCGGGAAAAGTTAATTATACAAACGCACTCACAACCTTTTTATGCGATGAGTGTGATTGACGCTTATCAAATGTTTGAAGGAAAATATATTGTGTTTAAATTACTCAGAGACCGGTGTATGCGTTCCATGGAAGTCCCCCATTGTTAGAATTAGCTAATAGGAAGGATACCATCACGCTGCAAACAAAGAACTTCAGAAAAATACGGACAAAAACTTATTTATAGAAAAAGATAACCATTAAAAATATTGGTAGCCACGTGATTATAATAACACCTATCTACACCTGTTAGAGGAAGAAAAAAAGACGCGTTTTCTGATTATCAAGAGTATCAGCTGTCAGCTCGAAGTACTGGTTTTATTGTCTGGAGCAGGTTTTCCTTTGACATATCGTCAATTCAACTTCGATAGTTCAGCCCATATTGACCCTTGAATATGCGCTAACAATACTTCTTTAATGCATTTGCTACTTCGCAATTAAATATAATGCACCCGCCAGTCTGTCGTGTCAATTATCTCAAAATCAGTGTAAATATTCCCCCTTCTTAACACACTACCAGCACCTGCAGTGTAAATTATAGGTTGCAACATACTTAAATATACATACGTCATCCTGTACCACTTTCAGTAACAAAGTTGTTCGCGTGTGCCTACAAAAACGCTTTGATTTAAATGAAAAAGAAACAGTCGCGAAATAAGGCTGTGGTGTTAACCTTGGTGACAGCTGCGCCGGCAGATGGGCGATGCCGTCACCACGCCGCTGAGCCACTGACAACATAAACATAACACGTTGTATGTGAATATTAAGTACCCACTGAAGTTTGTGCAGCTTTGTAAACTATACATCATCACTCCTGTATTACTCATTTATGTTAATACTTAGTCATGATGATCATCTTGAGAAGTTTATACATTTTTACCACGAATCCTCTATGTAATCAAAGTATTATGTCAGGATTCAATTGCGTAGTAACGTTGTGTATTTAGTCTATTTCTGGTAAGGACTTGTAATCCAATAATAACCTATCGACACGTGATCTAGCCAACATACATCTTTACTATCGTTACTAAGAGAAGCTTTACAAGCTAGTATAATATATATTATATATCATCTTGTTTTTCTTGGCGTTTGCGGGCGCCAATAAAACCACTTTTATGGCGAACATCGAGGACATGAGTCACCCATATCAAATGATAGTACTATAAGGCTAAGTGAGTTCCCCCTTACAACTCTGTAGTATTGTAGTATGACGTCACCGATGTCGAGGCTGTGACGTCATCTCATCCGTTCCTGGCCGCCCAATTACTTTCTTGTTTACATGCTATAAATCCTTACATAAGAACCGTGAAGGAACTTGAATAAGGCATACCTACAGCGAAGCGTGGTATTAAAGCATTACTTGAAAATATAACTACGTATAATTTTTAGTTAGTATTATAATAGAACGGCATAAGTATGGGTGTTATTGACCTAGAACAATACGCAATTACACATTCCCCAGGCAAGTTATGCAGGCATAAAAACTGAACACGCAACGCAGTCATGAATCAAGCATAAGCTCAGCAAAGCCTTCGTGTAGTCTCGAGCCTCGAGTCTCGACCAACCGCTGTACTCCACCAACGAGCACCGAAAGTATTGAGGCAACGACACGCTGAATAAAACTTGTTTTAAGGAAACTGGATTCGTAAACAACTTTAATATCGCGAGAAAACTTTGACAAAATTATGATTCTTGATAATTTACTGTTGAATGTCATGCTACTTACATTATTTACTAAATATTTATTTAATGGAAGTAAATTTAAGTTTAGGCGTGTTGTGCTGTATAATTTTTCATTCAAGAATAAAAATCAAATTATCGTCAAAGATATAATAATCTTAAATGTATATTTATACTTGATGCCAGTTTTACGAAGACAATAAATGTTACGCAAATCTTGAGAGATTATTGCAAGCAAGATTATTTATGGACGTTTCATCATACGAGTGCTATTGGGGACAGATTCCAAGAAGCTGATATCAGCGCGATGCATACCGTCGCCACACTCGCCACTAGATAACAACACCACGTAACCTAGCCGACAGGCTGCTGTCAACGTTTTAGGTGGTGCTTCGTCATCGACCTACTTGGTGCTGTGACGTGTTTAGTTTGTTTGTGTGCGATTACTAGCTGTTGTCGTCGAATTTTAATTCTGTGCCAAACAAAGCATTGTTTTCTTTGTTGTACGTGAAGTCAGTGCCCGTAAAAAAACAATTTATATGATTGACCTTTGCTTCCGGATATCATACGTAACTTTATTTATCACTGTGCTTTTAGTTGCTATAAATAGATGTGTTTACTGGGTGTCAAATCAACTGTAGATTTAAGAGAATACAAGTTATCTTATGAATTTGACTTAGAACCCACTGTACGGTACCCGTACCGGATAATCATTTTAATGACCCGCGACAGCTTCTTCTCAGTCTGTGCGTGTTTGTTCTGTAAAGCATGTGAGTGCAATGTTTGTAAAATCCCTGCGACTTAACCACAAGGACTAAATAAGTAAATGAACATTACGATAAAAATGTCTTGATCGATGCCTGAAGCCTTCTCAATCAATATTTCTTCCATAATTATTTTATTTATTAATGTTAAAAGAAGATGGACCTCGCAACAAATACCAACTCTATCGAGCATGCAACGTGACGTGTTGCGCAACAAGGATGTTGTCTCAGGTGCGGTGTACGTAACCTAGTAGTACAACGTAACAACCGTTCATTGTCCCGGGATGAGTCAGTATTTGTTTTGGAAATTCACCCACATATCTAAGTGCTGACAAGGTAACTTGAATGTGAGTTCCCAGTCGTACACGTGGCGAGCCGAGTGTCATAGTATTATCACCTTAAGTTTCTTAAGTTGATCGTTCCGCAATAAAAGCAAATAAAAGAAAACTAATTTGTGACCTAACAAATACTTTTGCCGACAGGATTAGGGAGGCGGTAAAAGTGAAGACAAATAATACTAATGTCTTCCTAATAAATGCAACCGTATTTCAGTTGTAAAACTATTGCTATCCGGCGCTAGACTATAATAAAACTACAGTTATTAAAAGTAAAAGTCGACCATAAAACACTAAAGTTTTACAAGTTACAACTCTTTTAGTGTTCCGTTATCCTTTTGAGAGATTACACGAAAAAACTTAATAGCCGTGAAAGAACGTGGTACATTTTGTTCCACATCAGCTAACGTTACTTTCTGTTGAGATAAGATAAGGAAATTCTTTGGTCCTAGCTTAACCCTACATCTTGATTAAAAGCTTAAATAAATATTATGTATTACTAAAGGATTTTTATGAAAGTTTCATAAAATATTCAACAAGATACAATTTCCAAAAAAAACCCTCACTAATAAGTTCCCGAAAAATTGTTGCATCACATCATCAGTTGTATGATGTACAACGGTACGGTTAAGAAAAACAAAGGTGGTAGAAAATCAATCATACAAAATTTTTACAAAAGTGGGTATGGGTTTTTCTTTAATGTGTTGTATCATTATTTACTCATCTCAACATAAGCTATTACACGTTATAATATATGTATGTTAATATATTGTGTGACAATTCAAAATTCATTAAGTGGCAGCCACACCTGCAGAAATATGTTACATTATGTGTACGAAGGTCATACATTATTAGAACATTCTAAATATGTTAAAACTTGGGACAGGTCGTGTCTTATGTCGACCGTGAACTAAACGCTCACACTGAGAATTATAATTTATCTTATGAGTGGCAAAGCCTTACCTAACACTAGGTCTAAGATAGTAAAACTTGCTTAACATGTTTATAAATAACCAATACAGCAACGCGTACTACATAAGCTTACAAACATGCCTCAGTAATAATCTTATTTTTTCGTGACCTGCATCAGCTTTTGAGGTTTCTTATATTATGGATTTTGCGACGGTTGAATCCTAGTATATATCTTCTATTACAAAACGTTAGTATAAATCTATTCTGTAGCGCAAAATATTATTTTTCATATAGTCCTTCAAATGACACATATTTTGGTCAACACATAACATATAACAATTTTGGTCCATAGCGTCAAAAGTCCTTTAATTTTTTTGCTTGAAGGAAAACCCCAATATTTGGGTAATCTGTTGAACAAACACACGCATAATTCTGTAGAGACAGCTTGGCCCGTGGCTTATCCAAATAGTAAGTGTGACTCAGACTGTCATCATAGCTTTATTTATCAGTGTGTACTTTAAGTCCGTGTTAGCTACATTTCAACCAGATCCTTTGAGAAAGCTAACAAGTCTCATTTATTCTGTGCTATTTATATAATAATGACGCAGATGCGTACTTGGCTATGTTCTAGTCTATTGATCACAACTAGCAGCCATTGTAACGTACCATTCAACTGGTACCGTACATTCTTACAACACGTGATATGAAACACATTGAGCTAATAACATTGTGCGATTCCATTCATAGCTCGTTTAGAACAGAAAGGATAAACTTTGTAAGACATTTGGAATACACCCAAAGTCAGTTATTAGAAACTTTCGCTGTTATTTAGAAAACAATGTTTATAACTGCTCCGATGTCATTGAGCATTTGTCTTTGGTTCATGGAAAGGGAGAGTGTCATTGTGTAAACTATATCATTAGACGTTTGAAACTTTGTTAAACGTGCATTTATAGACGACAATAAATCAAATCCTTTTGTTTGTCGACTTTCTCCTGCTAATTTTACAAGGCCTCATTGTGAGTAGGAACAATACTTATGTTCGATCTGTAACGAGTACATTAATGACAGTTTGAAAAGTATTGTAAAGGGTACTGGATTTCTATAAGTCGAATACTATTATTTCAAAATGATTCTGTCGTAGAGCATGTAATAAATTTTCGCCTTTCTTTACCAGATATTTTTTTAATAAGACGTCCTATCCATTCTTCTTCCAAGTGCCACTACCGTAAAGCACTATACAAAATGTAAATGAAAGCAAACACTCAATACAGGTGCGCTTTTAAATGTATGCATTTCAGGATTTCAAACTAGCAACCAACGAGTTTTGCTCTTTTTATTCATCGACCTCCTGAGGTAGACAACTAGTCCTGTCAAAAAGCTGTTAATGCTTCGTTCTTTATAGTTCTTATATTAACGTGTCTTATTCCTTTTAGTTTTACAGAAAATGTTAGTTACGTCTCATTACATTGTTGTATCAGATGTTTTATGTTTTCATTTAAAATCTGTTTTGCATTTACTGGCGGCCTAGGCGGCGGTGTTTAACCTAAGTAAGTAGGTTTTTACGAGTATTACAATCATTTTGTAACCGATTTAATTACTTAGCAGAATTTAATAATTCCACCTTCTGTGCTCTGCTATTGTTATTATCTAATTTACTTCTGCTGTAAATTAATGCTCAAATTTGTTTTGTATACGAGATTATAGCAATCGTGATGTATCCAGTTTGCTTTGCAAACAGTGCTTATCAGTATACAGATGCGGGAATGATCGAGCGATGTTTACGTTACTCGGAGCCTTGGCACTGAACGAGGCTGTGACGTCATTCGATACAACGCCACAGACTACACGGGATCGCAGAAGGTCGAATGTGACTACATGAGTCGTTGCTCGGACCGCTTTCATGTTTAATCGATTGTTCATAACTTATTTGACGTCATTGTAAAGTAGGTGGGCCGTAGAGTGGGTGCCAACACTGACAACCTTTTAACTTATCATATTGCTTTTGTACAAAAATATATCATTACAGATTAGCATTACTCTGGCAAGTTCAGTTATTACATAATCTCGCTTTGTGTGGCACTATAAGATTAAAATTAATAATTAAAGAATAAGGCGAAATAACACCTATGTAACTGGGAACACATTTCAAATGAAAATGTATATTTTTATTCTGAATGAGGGGAAAATCAATACTCGTGCTAGCTTTCTAAATATATAATGAAATACCTGCAAGTAGTGAGTCCTAATATAAAGCACAATATTTACTCTTCATTTCGTTAAAAGCTAGATCGATAGTTATTGTTACTTGAGACCCTGACAGGGACAATAATTACATATCTAGTAATTATGTATTAGTTATTCTTTACCTATAAATAAACTCTTGAAGCACACATAACTTGCTGCTACTGGTATAATGCGGATTCCCTAAGTTCACTGAAATTCATTCTCTCTTTCATGACTGACATAGAGCTATAGCTTAAACATGTATTATTTATATTTTTCGTTCCGTTTTTTATGAAACTAGTTTGATAAAGATCCTTTTTCGCGACCTGTAATTCATCAAAACACGTAGATTTGAACTAAATTCACAGTCGTCTATTTAAAAGGTCGCTTCGGTAGAAACGCTTTTCTCTTTCTGCTTATCGTCATCATGCACACACGTGGTACATTGCACATTATACCAAAACGAATTCAAAAGGTAAGTACAATCTAAATTCACCTCGCAACGCTTAGCTGGGCATATTAGATATGGGTATTACTTATCTGCATACTTTTACTGCTTTACATCGCTATACGCTAGTGGAGTGCCGACTACCGCCCTTGACAGTGGAGCCACGCTAGTGACGTCAAACCCGCGTTATTTTTGTTACACTCATAAACATTCGTATTTCCTTGTTATATGGAACACGTTTGAGAAATATACTTTATAACCACTGTTTGAAGACTAGCTTTAATATAAACTGTGCCCCCAGATGTAGGCAACCTAACTTGCGTCAGTCAGTACCCGTTTGTCTATTTATCACAATATAATACACGTTATGTAATTCTTTCTTAATTCCCGCTTTTTATAGCAAAGGTAGTCACAGCGCAGAACCCAATAGTATTACTTTGGTATACCGCAACACGCACGATAAACCGAGGCAATTCGGTTTAACATTATCTATATTGAATGACGTTACATGAGTTGTGCCAACTTGTTGGAAAACTGCCGGTTATATTGCAACGGAGTCCTCCCAAAATTGAGTTTTGCTAAAATAAAGTATGTTATTTATTAGCGTACCTACTTAACGTAACCGTCGCCTAAGTGTTCACAGAACCGGTCGCGGATCGCCGCGTTCCGGTTACTTGAATACGTAAATATAGAATTTGATGACCACACCAATGTGTTCTGAGTGCGGGGAGTGGACCGTGCTGACACAAATTATACAACAGTTCCAGTTCGCAACGATCAGGCGATTTCACTGGGAAAAACCCCATAGGCGCGGACCATGGAAAAACAAATGTTTCTTAAACAAAACGTGATTCACAAAAAACTTGAAATATTGGTGTTGCAATCGATGGGCATAAAGCCAAGTCAATAAATAACAGTATCACCGAACCTCTAAGAATCGATAGACTTATCCATGTAATATTTTGAGGATAAGTTTACCAAAGATACTTAAAAAAGAGTATTTTTTTTCTGAAAACTGAAATTGAACATTGGTAGGAAAATAAACAGTTACACGATTATAGCGTGCTAGTTATCTTGTTCCAAAGTTTTTCTTAGCCCTGTAACCATGGCGAGTGTTATATGAACGCATGATCTCTGTGACGTCATCAGCCGGTTCAATGCCAAGAATCCCTGTGCGATAAATGGGGTCCAACGTAATAAGATCTGTCAGCGAATCGTTATTTACATGAAAACGAAACACATGGTGTTTAGGATGGTGTGTTGAACATTTATTTGTGTGGAGTTTGGACCATAGTAATCCTACCTCTATGCTCAAAAAAAGTGTTGCTTAACCGTGCCCACATGATGTAATAACGTTTAACAGTTGAGAAAAAAAAGGTGTAAATAATCGCCGAGGATTTGTATTTCGTTTTTATCGAATAAGCATAACATTATTTCCAACTCATTATGAGATATAAAATATGAATGTTGCTGCTGAACAGTCCCACAAATAGGTAACAAGTTATTTTTTTGTGTCGCAGAAACGAGTTTCCATTAACCGGTTTCTGTTGGAATAAGTCTTTCATTCGTTAACAAGGACAAATGTATCCAGTAGTTATAATGTAGACATGAGTTCGATCAAGTTTCTCAAAGCCAGATTTATTCCAAAAGTTGTCAACTAGTGGCACAAAACAGTACTACATATAAACCAGTTTCAACAACTGTGACTTGTCATACCATCTGTAGGTATTTCTCATTTTGTAACGTGTTTAACTTTGTACACAAATATTATAATGTAACCTGTTTGACTTAGGTTATTTTTATAACTTGTCCACATCTGGGTTTTAAGAAATCAGACGAATAAAGTAGGTATTATGTTATTATTATAATTTAGTGTTACGTAAATATAAATCTGACTTGAATAGTACAGGTTAACCGTTCAAGCCACGTGTGCCAAAATTCAACTTCCGAAAATGCTAAAACAGAAAGATAGTAAATAGAAAAACTACTGAGTCTTAAAAAAGAAGTGCTGGTAACAAAGCAAGAACTCTTGCACTTCTTAAATCAATTCCTATGGTAAAACTTGCAACTGATGCGATAAGGATATCACAAGTATTTTTCATAGTTGGCACTGTGCCGCTGATGTAGATGTAGACAGTAAAGATTCAAACTTACGGAAACGCTTCGAATTCAATGCTCTTTTATCATTTTGAAATATATGAAACAGATTTTATGTTTTTACCTATGAAAATGTCAACAAAATGAGACTAATGTCTGGCATTATTATTATAAAGTGAATACAGCAGGTGGTAACAAATGATAATAATAATATATAAATGTTCAAGTGATGGTGACGAGGTAGCTAAATCACTAACATTGTCACTGCCGGCGACGGATAGCAAACTGCGGAAAAACTGAGTCTGTCACTAACAAGAGTAACAAGCCTAGAACAAACTCGAGTTATTTGTTTTTTTACATTGAGCTTTTAGTGATATATTTATTGAGGGTAACGTTTGTCCGTGACTTCTCTCGTGTAAATTGTTGAAATCACGCGGGATATAAATAGTTTTATAATTTATACGTTTATTTTTAAGCAGTAGATGTCGTCTTTAATAAAGATTGTTATTATTTGGTAAGTGTTAGAAGATATTTGACATTATCGATATTTGATCGATATATGACAGAATATTCTAATGGCTATAATATTCTATTTTGTAATATTCTGTTATAGAGAAATGCAGTGTCAAGTCAATGAACGAACGGTGTGACTTACGCATTGCGGATTGGCACAAGAAACATACAGTCAGCGCCAAAAGTCGATGAACAGAATCAACTTTACAAAACAGCTGTTCACAATAAAATGCCATAAGTTATAGTCGCAACTGGGAAACAAAATAGAATGTACACCAGAAAATTTACAAAAGTCGCTAAACACGAGTATTTCAAAAGTATCTGTGCACTAGTATTCCTAATGTCGCTGAACATCATTCTATCAAAAGTCACTAAACAGCAGAAAAAACAAAATTAGGCTAACAAAGTATATTTTTAATGTTGCCGTGACTGTGTTAATGTACCTACTTTTGACGCTTATGTTGTTGAGCTACTTTTGGGACAGTGCTTGCTGTATCTATATCAATACGATTTATAACTTTAAAAATGCTGCACCGATTTTGATACAATTTGAGTGGAGTGACATTTAAAAACATGGATATTTAGAATTTTTAATCCATTATTTTTTGTAAAATATTAAAATAATATATTTTAAATGAAATTTATTATTTCACATATTTCATTTATTACTTTAAGTAATAATTCAAATGAAAATATTTTAGATATTGTTAACGAAACCTTCTTCACAAAGTGAAACCTCCTTCAAGATCCTTAGTGAAACCTCTTTCGAACCTGGGATTTGACAAGCGTCAAAAGTAGGTACATTAACACAGTCACGGCAACATTAAAAATATACTTTGTTAGCCTAATTTTGTTTTTTCTGCTGTTTAGTGACTTTTGATAGAATGATGTTCAGCGACTTTAGGAATACTAGTGCACAGATACTTTTGAAATACTCGTGTTTAACGACTTTTGTAAATTTCTGGTGTACATTCTATTTTGTTTCCTAGTTGCGACTATAACTTATGGCATTTTGTTGTGAACAGCTGTTTTGTAAAGTTGATTCTGTTCATCGACTTTTGGCGCTGACTGTACCTAGTTGTGGTAGGATTACTTAATGTTCTGACTAGCTCACTTGTGAAGTGGTTCTGTTAACTGCTTACTAATATGTGTTTAAGGAAAAACATAATTTTGTTTACTGAAAATACGACCTCCTGCGGTCTGTCGATTGCGTCAGGGCGACGAAATGGACTAACGATATTCTCCCACAAATTTCGTATAATTTTAGTTACTCTAATGGTGCAACGACGAATAACAATGACGGTGGTAGAGGAAATACCAAACAGACACATAAATGTCGTAAGATTTTGTAAACAAGCATTACCTTGGAGTTATTTATTCACTGACGTTATCAAAATACATTATATAAATATATTTAAAATTTAATCGCTGATCCCACAAGATAAACATCACCGGTATAAATCAATATATTAATGGATTGATATTCAGAAACCCCCGTTTATAACGAGTTTATAATTTGTTTTTACATATTAATAGACAAGGAAAAGGGTTCCGGTTAGAAGGCCGCACATAAAACCATGATGTATATAGTATTAAACTGGTTATTTGTGAGAATACATGCTGATGTGCCTCAACACATAAATAAAACATCCACGACAAGTTAAGGCTCTTTGAAATTATCGTGGGCTTCTTAAATGGTTTCATGTTTAAAGCCTAAAATCATTAGCTTTCCTGTGCAGTTCAAAGAGTGTTGCTCGTGTTGGTTATATAGTGTGATGTTTCAATTCCACATACGGGAGTAGACCATAAAAGTTGGAACGGTGGTTTACGCTGCTCAATGTGCCTTGATGACACATTTGTTGATACAGTACTATTATTATTTTTGGATACATTATGTGTATTTAGCTAAACTGATCGAACCAATGACATCAGTTGCACCCATTTAACATTGACAGTAATTGTTAAACCACTCATCCGTATCTAAATCCATCAGTGTGTGGGACTCTACTATCATTTACGATGGCCGGGCGTCCTAAAGTCTAACCTTATTATTATATCAATATCCATTGACGTCATTCCGTTATCTTCGACGATTACAACCGCTATTTGATACTTATCTTTATATAAACTCTATTTTTAAGTCTGATCTACTATAATGTTGTGGAATATTTAAAGCCATTGTTTATTTTCGTTCCTTCAATGTTTGTATCTCCGGTATTTAGGTATATAATATTGTTTACAGACTAGAGACCTATGAAATTCTATTTTGCTAGAGTAGGTACCTAATAACTTCTATGGCAGTAACGTAAATAAAATGTTCCTCTTGACATACACACGTACTCTACATATAAATAGAATTTGAAGCTGCACTAAATACTACCTTTCTACGTTTTCGTTTTCTTGGAGCTCAATTGAAATAAAAAATGATCATATAGGTATTAAAATATACAATGAACGAGGACCAAGCCTTTGAAATTGGATAAGCTTTATACATATATATGTTGGAGTGAGAGTGAGGCCAAGTACAACATAACTTGCTATAGTAGCTACAACACAGAACACCTGAAACGTATTCACACAAAATAAAAACAAACCTCGATATAGTATTTATAATTCGACGGTTCGATCTATCCAGTCAAACTAGATTTGAAGGTGAGATATTTTTAACCGGTCAGGCATTTGCATCTCGTCGATAGCGTTTCGATTTTTTTATTACAACTCCGACCTTAAGCTCTATATGGCATTTTAATTGTACGAACCTTTTTTACCATCCTACATCTCAAGGTCTTGAGTGAATAAAATGACGTAATAATAACATTGATCATTAAATGCATGTTGTCTTGCAAAAACTTAATGATACGACACGAGTATTTTACGTAATTTGTCATAGTATAATACGTGAGCTATTGACCCAAGATGCTATCAAAATTTTAATTAACAATACAATTGACCTGATATGATAATGTTCTCAATTAATATCTAATAATTTAATGACATCTTAGCTGTAGCCACGCGACTTTTTTTGTTAGACTAAATTGATATCTGTGCCGATTTCTACAGAATACTGCAAATATTTAGATATACACCGCAACACGTCTCAATGGTTTTCCCACGTCCAATTTTATAAATGTTAGCGCCGCGCGTAGGGTATACTGAATATCAGAAAGTTTTACAAGATTAAAGTTAGTGACGTATTGACGGTCTGCCACGGGGCCGAATTTGTATTACGTTCTTATATAATCAGGCCATTTACTACACCCAAAATACTGAATGAATCCCGTGCCGAAACCGCAGTGGGTTGAAAACATAACGTAAATCACGACGTGGGACGATAAACTGGAATAAACTTTGACGGAATGTCAGAACTGTTGGCTTTGTGACGTATTTGTGTCAGTAAACAAATGTAATGCCTCGCTGGTCGCGTGCTCACAAACGAGACTCTACTACAGTCGAGAGAGTCAAGAATTCGGCTCGAATAAAATAAGAACGAGTATACAGACAAAAATCAACCCATCCCAAGTAAGGAGCCTTCGGCGACTACGTTACCTAAGTGAAGACAAAAGTGACATTAATTATTAACATATGCATCACAAACATCGTACTTGTAGTCGATGTACATAAGTAAATTAATCGCTTGACATGTAATGAAACTGATAATAAACATAAAATTCATATACGTGCGAAATTATACGTGTATACTTGTGATCATCGCTACACTAACGTTTACCGATGGGTCCTACTATGTACTTACTTATGTAAAGTATTGCGCAGTTTACAACATATTATAATAATATGCTTATAGATAACAGATTAACAATACATAACACTCATAGATACACTACTACTTCTAGAAGCACTACTATTGTATAAGCTATCATGTTGATACAATGTACTGTTACATAATTATGAATCGATCATATAAGTATAATCTGTTCAAACATTTCCATGAAGTTGGTCTTCTACGCAGGATGTAAAGCTGGCTATCAAAATCCTTATCCTACTCAGTACTTTGTATAGTAGATGAAATGGATTGGGTCAATTTGCATCACAATTAAGCTATTAAATATACAGAAAAAAGTCTGACAATGTAATAGTTACGTGAAATGCATACCGTTACTGATGCCCATAAGTCAACTTCTTTAGTTCATTACAATCTTACAACACGTCATAATGTTGTCTTGGTTTTATCTAATTAGCTTGTTATATTAACCGTATCAATACTTAAACAGCACACACATCACATAGTAATGTCGTAATTGCTAACAGCGGAATATTCCTCCTTCTTTGTCGACCCGTGGGTCAGTAATCGTTTCGCGTTGACGCATCACCAGGGCTGCTGCATTCAAGAGATTTCTGCTTTTCAGATATTTGTCATGAAGAAAACGTACTAAAATAACTGTATTAATTGTTTTCAACTTCAGACTTTTACACCTTATGTCCAGATAGTTTTGAATCATCTAGTATCGTTGTTGTTCAGTAGCAAAATTCCTGTTTTTAACTTTAAAAATAATGTTGAATCCACGCATAATAGAATAGAATATTGATTTATTTGTAAAAATGTTTTAACTGACGGACAGATAGCTAAGAGTACATCGGCAGCCCTGCGTATCAGCTGGTAGGTCAATCGTATGAACACGTAGAAGATTACGCGGGCAAACACACTGCGTAACGTCGACCGCACGTGACTAATCGTGGCCACTTGTAGGCCTATAAATAGACGTATAGCTATGATTAAACGTTGACGGCTGAGATCATACCACTATCTAATTAGAATTTACTTTTGTCATTTAGTTCAACTTCTGGCATTGGGTTTTGTAGCCTTATTTGCCAATTTAGTCCATGTTTAATTAGTTTCTTAACGAACAATAGACTCATGTTTTAATTAAGTACCACCTACATTCAAATTGTAGCTACTAGCAAACAATTTGCACAACACATCATTAATGCTTGCCTTTGATTCATGATATTCATGTTGACTCAAAGGCAAACAAATAGTAAATTTCTGTATACCGGTGCTACATTTTCTGAGATTTATTTTATTAATAACAGCCTTACGTGCAGACTACACCAGCAACCTAAATTAGATTGAAGCCATCCATAACAGTTTGAACAGTTTAAGTGTTCGTATCACGCTACGGAGCCATGGACGCGGGAATTGAAGACACGAAATGTCACCATTGTAATGTCAGCAGTTGCGGGTCAAAAGAGTTCGCGTGCCGAGAGAATTATAGGTGTCGTGCACTTTCCTAAATGTGACGCGTCATCATAGTCCTTAGTAAATGGTAAGTAGGTTGTCTCATACGTAGGTACGCAACCGGGTCATATGCCTCTAAAATCTCGTAAACTGATGATGTAAATTGAACGAACAGATTGAAAGAAACACTAACTAACACCATAATTAATTTATGTAAGTAGAATAAATCAACTTACTTCTTACTTTAGTATTGAACAATATATCGCCACATGATTACTATTTCATGTGATAACGTTGAAGTTCATAGTGGAATGGCAGCCGTTACGTGACCGGTACAAAGCTTAAGGAACACTCCACGTTCACCAATCATGTGAAAGACACGTAGGAGCCAATGTCAAAGATATCGTTAGTGTATTTCTAGAGCTATAATGAAAATGAACGTTTAAGACTAGAGAAAAAACCGAAAACCTTAATTACCTTAACCTCGGACAGTCGTCCGATATCTAAAAGCTAATTTTCTTCGTATAAGTGAGTATAATATTTTTACTTTTCAAATAAATGACGATAATACAATTAAAAATATAAAAGCACACAGATAGTGTGACATCACCCCACTAATAAATAGGTATTAATTTACACAGCTGTAAACATATTAAATAGGCCAAGCTAATGATACGACATATGTTGTTTGTTTTGACGCAATCGTTGTAATTATATTAAAGAATGCATTCATGACTTAATAACATGCACACCAGTAACGATTGATTTGCCAATTGTAGAATTTAGAAAAAATATGCATTTAACAGCCTCACTTTCACGACACGATTCAACAAACACGTCGTCAAGAGTTATATTGAATTTCAACATATTTAAGGAAATCCCTAAGAAGTATATAATAATAATCTGCCAAGATTACAGTCCATTACAGTTTATGTCGTGCATTAGCCTAAATGCGCGTCCGTTGTTACAGCAATAGGTACGTCCGTCAAGCGACTTCTTTGACTGTTACTCCAAACGAGATGCTACGGAGCTTACGCTTAGCATTAAAGTTATGAGATAATACGCCAAACACAGTGTGCGCCACGTACTGCGGGTTCAATCCCCGCGTACTACAAGCTTTTGGGTGATCCACGAAATCTCGAATATTTGTCCTGAGGCTGGGTGTCTTGAATGTTTGTTAAACACCCCCGCCAAACAAAGATCTTGGAAAGCTAAAGAAAAACTACACACTCCGTGAAAATAAATAAATTTGGTATATTAAAAACCTATTAACATTAGAACTAAACGTAGAAATACTTTGGTTTTCATCGCTACTGTTGATGACGGCAATTTGACGTTATTAGCAGTCAAGAAATATCGGTTTGTTTTTTTAAATACTCGTAAGTAATATAATCTTCATTTAAGTAATGCAATATAGTAATTGTAAAAATTGTAACGGAAAAAATGTTTGGATGTAAAAATGTTAAACATTCGGCGATATTGTTACCCTTATTTCTAAGTATCATACAAATGCAGTTTTATCTTTTTATATTTAAGAGAAAATTATAAATTGACTTGAATTTATTTTCTAATGAAGTTAGTATACTTTGTTGGCGGACGTTCTCTAGTTGTGTACAGATGTTACAGTTGTTCAACGTTGATGAAGCGTGTGGGCTATCAATCTGGATTACAAAAACAGTTTCAGGTGCGTGCAGAACGCTTTCTAGCACCGCTTGCGTGATTACACCCATCTGCCGTGCTCTCTGATAATTTACGTTAGGTTAGCGCTAATTGCTAAATTTGCGGTGAGAAGTTCGTTGCATGACCAAAGCTTGTTGTTGCTGGTTATAGATCATTTCTACGCGAGTATATAGCCTGATAGGCCAAGTCTAGTATTTTATTTAAACCTTATCCAATTCTGTATGTAAACTGTGTTACTCAATATTTTAAATAAAAATCAAAATTGAATAAAATATACTATCCAAGTGTAGATTGATTGTTAAATATTTAATTCCCTTTAGAAAGGAACCGTTATTTGTGGTTATACCCGTTTCGCGTGCTCTGTTCACACTTCTGTTTAATGACAGTGGTGCACGACAAGGGGCAATCCCTTAGCTGGTGGGCGGCGGGCGGCGGAAACAACACCTTTCCACGAGTTGCGAGTACACCGCTATAGTCTTTGTGCGAAGTCAATTTTTTAAATTATAAGTCGCATTATTTAATGTTGCAGGGTCGCGTATCACGCATTATACTTAACACTTAATTACACTAAAACTAGAACACTTACTCTAAACACACACCTACTTAGTAACCTTCAATATCGTCTTTGCCTTTCGAAAAACATTGTAATTTGTAACATTTCTAATACAAACGTTAGCAAGCACTCTTCACGACAATATAAAATCCTGTAACCATATTAGTCCATAAATACCATCAGTTTTGCGTTATCGGAACAATCCTGTTCTTTATTCCACTGAGGATAGAAATGTGTCTGTGACGTGCGTCACGCTAGCCGCCAGTCACGGAAACCGCTCGCGTGTTCGCCGCCTTAGGCTGGACACGCAACACGCGAAGCTACTGTATTTATATTAGGCTAGGGAGTTGCTTGAATCATCGGGAATGCCACTGCTTCTAGCTTTATGAACTAAGTTCATAAGTCGGTTGATTACGGCAGCTCTTGAAATGACGTGTTCACATAAAACGTGTTACGGAACGTTTTCTAACAAGCGGAAGCGTTGTGTATGTTGGTAAATATGAACTGGGATATATTGGGTGCAGTTCCTGTTTACAAGAAAACCGCATGTTTGTATTGAGTTTCATTACTATTTTTGTACCATCATATAATCTACTTCAATATTCTTCTGTCATTCTATGAGGATATACATATGTATATATCGATCTAAGGATTCTTGAATAACTAATTTCAATTAAACAATATTATAGTTTATTAATATATACTTGAATATGTTTGTACATGCTTTAGTACGTTACTTTTAGTAACATTTTTTAGACTTTTTATCTTTGAAACACGACAAATTCGGGATTTCTGTGCAAAAGTCAGTTGTAGAGCAATTCAATTTTTTTTTTACTAAACCTGACATTACAACTGGGGAAAAACAAAAAGCATTATTTCAAGGAATGAAGCTGACAAGGTGTGAAGCGAGTGATGTGACTGGAGTCATAAACATATGTTCTCTTGAATTCCTCGTGAAATATTCATATTGCGGCTGTTTGTGGAAGCATTTTGTTATTGACAAAGGGTCTAAGAAAGCATTTTAGCTACGTTTAGTGCACTTTCAATTGCGGCACATTAAATGTTATCAGAAGCATAATATCAACAGCCGAACTGTTACTATACGGTAAATTACCGTTAGCACTTTTTACATTGACTCTCAAGACCACCCAAGTTTTTAACACCTTCGATGGGCAACGGCTGTAACTTTTACAACCGCATTTACTTTTTTTATTGACGTCACTATAACAATAGGTACTGGTTTCATTGTTCGGTTAATTCTTTTGGCACTTTTTTAACACCTTTGTTTTTAGAAGTTGTTTTTAACTTTGAATCTTATCTGTTCTTTTACGCTTATCCATTGTTTTCAACTTCTTTGAAATGGATAATCTTGCATGAAATTTTCTACATTTTAATATATTTCTTGTACACTTAAGTTTTAGTCTTTCACAGTCAGTGCATTAACTTGGAGAAGAACTTATCATTGTGAAAGCAAACTAATCTAAACCGATTATTTTTTTGCTGTTTTATTCATTATTTATATAATGCCCGCTACTTGAGTTTTGTGTCGCACAATACATGAGTAATAATAATCGCTTCTCTTTGTTGCAGGTAAGACGGAGGAAGCCTTTTGTTTCTGCGGCTCTTTACCTCCTTTCAATGCACCCTTCCCAGTTCCCCTCCCGCTCCATTTGGTCTGTTCCTAACCTACTCGACGCGCGTTTTTCACGTTCCGCCTCGATCACGTGGCTTAACAGATGCAAGGTACATAATAATATGGAGTTGTTTCACGATTACATTGGTACTTTGAAACGTAAATATATTGTTTTTGTTCACAGCCGCTTTATACGTTAGTATAAAAATACGTTTAGTCCTGTCTTAGATGAAGCAAAAATGTTCAAGTCAAATAATAAATTGGTAGATAAACAATATCACGTATCCCTTGAGTCACGTTTCTTTTCGCTCAGCCAAATAAGATGTGTTTGCTGTATCCAAAACAGGTCCCCGAAGGTCGACCGCTTCTACCATCACATTGAATCGATCGAATGTAGCTGAGAACCAGTGTCAAGTGTTATTCATTGCTATAGATAATTTGTAGTATTATACGACGACCCAAAACAAGCAGTTTTCTCAGAGATCTTGCGACTTATTCCATAACTTCCGAATTTTCTACATTTTTGCAAGTTTCACAGGTTATGGATTATAAGGAGATCCTTTTTGGTTTCCACTTTCCGAGACACTGCATTCTCGGAAAGTGGAAACCAAAAAGGATCTCCTATTTCGGATCGGAGGATCGGCGTATTTCATTTTGTAAATAAAGTCCCAAAATTTCATCGCTTATGAAATTCTTCTTCAAATCTAATATCTTAATGATATTTATCCTGATCCAACTGCTATATACATCTTGTCAATACTTGATCCGACTCAGGGTCAATTAGTCCATTCGGACGGAGTCCTCGGACTATAAATTGAATAAAACATGATGAAGCTTATTTGAAATCTCAACCTGGCCATGACTTACGGGTGCACGATTCTTTTAGCGTACCCTTGCTCTGTCGGACCGGTCGTTGCCTCACAAAAACCTATGTGAATGTATTGCTCTGGCACAACGGTGGGAAGGTTCTCACGACTCTTCAGAGAACTGGCTTGGCACCCCATCTAACTATACGTCACTTTGTCTGCTTTTTAATACGAAAAAGCAATAATTACTAAAATTGCAAGACAGAAACTATTATTCTGGTATTATATGTTTCCTGTTCTAAGCGTTAGACGATAATTATGAGGTCACTTAAAAACTTGGCGAATCGTTTAAATTAAGTGTTGATTCATCGTTTTATTCGCGTAGTTGATAGTTCATCAAACTACACATTTATCACAATTACTAATAATATTTAATACAAAATAAATCTTGATTTCTGTAGATAAATATGTATTAAAAATTAAATATAAAAGTATTCTGCTATAGACCAAACAATCAAAATGTAGATGCAAGTCTTATATTTTTCTGTACTCGACAGAATCTTTAAATATCATTATTAAAAAAAAAAACATAAACGAAATCTATTGTTATATTAGGAAAAAATGTGTTTCGGCTTGGTTTGTGTTTTAGCTGTCGTAAGATTTTCCACTTGGCTCAGCACACAATAGTCTAGGGAACTGTTTAACATTTAGCGCATTCGCAGGCACCGCTTCGTGAGAACGCACGGATTCATGACTTTATTTCAGACCATTATCAACTAGCGTATCTATATCGCTTTTTCATAAGACCATCAGAATGTTGGTCATTGAATCATTTTTCAGCATCAATTTGAAAGTTATTTTTTAACTAATTTCCTTTACTTTCACATTTTAAAGGAATCATAAGTGAAATGTCTAATGTAACAGGTCACTGGTTACTAAATTCCTTGCGCTACCAGCAACTTTGTTGTTATCTACTAAAATCAAACGCAGTGCATTGCATTGTTCTTCCTCCATTACTGATGTCATTTTCTGATCAACTTTCAGTTCAGCGTCACGACTGACCGTTGTTAATTCATGTCATAATTGAAACTGTCGATGATGTCAGTCGTCGATAGTTACCTTCAAGTGCATAATAAACTATTCAAAGTAAAATAAGTGCAACAATTTATTTTTATTTTTTTCAATTTTGGCCTTATTTTATTTTGTAGAACTTACAAACGGTTTTTTGTTTGTAATTAGATTTGTTCATCATTCTAAAATAGGGCCGCCAAAAATTGTATTAAAAGCACTGCCGACTTGGGCGACTTGTTTTAAAAATTGGGGCACCTTGCATTTTTACTGCACGGATAATCCGTGTTTCAAATTAACGACGTCTACGTTCCGGCGAAAAATATTCGATAAGTTGCAGTGCATTTCATTGGTCAATATAATATGTGTATAGAGCGCGGGATCAATGGTCGTCTATTGTCCTAAATAAAACTAAACATGGGTAGTTGGGTACTCGCGTACACTTTAAAGTGTCATTGGTAGCGACGCGGCCGGCTAAAGATGGCGGCTCGTGACGTCACCGTGCGTTTCCTTTCACGTCACCTTCACCTTGACATTTGAATTTGATTCTAGAACGTGTCGCCGTACGGTGGCCGCTCATCCGAAACGCGCGTTGCATAATTACTTGTGTTCCTCAACTCACGTTACACAATTTTTGTTGACCGTTTTTATATGAAAACCAGTAACAGTAGGTAATATATTAGCACACATATAATACGCAATTAGATACTAAGTAAACCAGTAATTATGACAAGTATTTATTTTACTTTAATCTTAAAAGTTTTTGTCTTGATCAAGTTTCTCCTAAATATTGGTATTTAAAAAAATATTAGAAATTAGAAATTGCAAAAATTGGTTGCAGTAAAGCTCATGAAGTGTCAAATAAATACCGTGAAGTTGTGTGCAATTCAGCTGACTTTGTTCTATAATGTGAGGTGTATGGCTCATCTCTGGACGTTAGTGATCTGTCTCCGTAACGAATAGTATCCAGAAACCATTGAGACTGATGTGTTTTTAACATCAAAAGATCTATTTGATGACCGTAACGTCCTGGGAATCTTTGATAAGTCTTCATTTCGGTGTAATGAAGATACGGTTCCATGAAATATGGCAATAGAACCTTGTTTTCTTAACGTATCTAAAAGTTTTATGAGAAGGTATAAGTTTACTCTTAAAACTAGTATTCCCTTTATTGAGTACTGGGCTAGGAGTATAGGCTTTCTTTTCTTTAATATAGCCCGCAACGTAAAATAAACGGTTTAGATTCCCAGGTTTAGATTTGCCTATTGGCTGTACAGCACTAGTAGTGGCTGCTATGCTTGCCTCTTTAAACAATACAATAGAAGACTTTTCCTTAATAGTGTCTGCAAAGGGTACCGTCATTACAAGTAAACACATTTTTGCGGTCTGCATGACGAAGTATATGAGTTAAGTACATTTTAAGTACAATGACTAAGTAGAATGATCGAGTGTACAGAATTCGGTTTGCACGTAGCTTGAATGTTCTCCTTGTTTACTGTGGTGCGAACCGTGATTGTCAAATATGTTCTACCATAATACCAAATATATTATTAGATGTCCAAAAAAAAAATACTTACCATTAAGGAAAAAAATATGAATTTGTATTTAGTAATATTTGTTTAAATATATCTTGCCTCAAACCAGCAGAGAGTGACTACACTAACCAATGTTTTAACTTTTTATATTTTAATGTTGGACAGACAGTGAATTTATTCGATGAAGTTACTTTGTATTTAAAATGGTTACATTGCTTACATAATACATGTAAGGCGTCATAATAAGTCAGCTGATAAATTGCTTTTTCTACGAATAGGTGTTTCTATGCCACTTTGTTATTTTACGGCAGATAACTTTGTCGGTATTATTGACTAGAATCAACGATTGTGTTTAGACGTGTTCACTCAATGATCACCTTATTGTTTTATGTAACGCGTCTATTACGTTTACCAAAAATATGTATAATTATTAATCCGATAATAAGCTAGCTGATAGCCCGCGCCCGGGCCATGGTGATAGCGCCGTAAGTCCAACGTCTAGAACATGCACCCAACGTGTTCATTGTTTACGAATGTGATATCATCATTTGATAGCTTAATATCAGCTTACACTTGCGTACTATGTTGTACTCAGATAGGCGGGTCAACATTATCTGCTATTTGTTTTTGAAGTTGTGTGCAGCAATTGTTATTTTAAGAGCTAAAGGCTGTATGATTGATATCATATTTGTTTTTTTTATTTGCCTCTCGTATGGTTATTTTTAATAAAAACCTCGACTAAAAAATCTCCACTATCACTATTGTAACATGATACCCTTAATTAATTTTATTACTTAAACAACGAATTACTTATTGAATTAATCGCTGCTGTCTTTTTGTTCCGTGTTTGTCCATAATCAATCAAGTTACTTTTATTTATCGTCTGCTGAACTTCACAGTTATCTCTCGTAAAGAAGACTCGGATTGTTTTGACAATGAAATATAAACATATTAGTGTATCAGCTTCTTATCATCTTGCACAGTCTCAGAAATCATGCGGTGAACATCACCCACTTACGATATGTATAAACACAATGCTCAAATTTATGTAGATAATACCAATGTGTGGATTCGAAACAATTATTTTTAGGAACTGCCTAGTAACTTTTACCAAAATTTGTATATTGCACCGTTGCATGGTACAGGGGGAGACCACCACTTCGTAAAATAATATTCTTGCCACCATGGAAGCGAGTTGGCGGCACACTGCAGTATTATTTATTTAGACCTGGTACCACAAATAGCCATAGCCAATGGATGCCATTTCAAACAACAAAGTAAATTTCATCATCATCTTTCACTACGATTGGTGCAGATAGTAGATAGTGTCAATATACCCGGATATAAATTATAATGACGTCTTTTTAGCTCTTGTAAAATATCAAAGATTAAAGTGTTGAAAAATATAAACAATAAGAGTGCTTAATATCAAGTAATCCCGCTAATCCATGCAATACGCCAACGAGATTGTCTTGATAAACGAAATATCTGTTCCACATAAAGGTCTGTGACTTACCTATACCACGTATTGACGCACATGCTATCTAATCTATATCGAACGATGTTTTTTTATCCTTTTTGAACATGACAATGACTACTAATATCTATGATGTATTGTATACGACTGGAAATGGTATGTTGTAGGAAAAGTATCGCGTCAATGCATTGATTAAAGAGGTGATTGAGATTAAACACGTAATAGTGGCGAAAACTTCGTGCGACACTGAAATATCGCGTCTGATAATTTTTAACATGTTTTAGTGACGTTAATGTGAAAAGGGAATACATCTACATTCTTAACATTCATTATATTGAAAGAGTATCTGCTTATTTTCTATAAAACGGATTCCAAGTTGTTGATTGTTTTCACCTAGAAATCTTAATCCCTCTTTATATGAGAAATCTTATTCACGAAATAGAAGAAAGGCGATAAAAAATCACAATTGTCCAAATAATACATATATTCATTTTTGTTAATATCCACAGAATAAATGTTAATATTAGATACTAAATGCCGCAGGTTTTACACGTAGATAAAGCGTAAGTGTTGGCTTCACTTCAACAAACAACTGATAAATTGATATCGGGTACTATCGCTATCAGCCTGATAACAGTTGACATCCATTTACGATCCAATGTAACGGAATTCGCTTCGATAGTCATCTCTACCAACTCAAAAACAATTCGAGGAAAACTCGTTAAATAATCACTCCTTGTGTTAACTTAGATTTTTTCAGTAAACATTTGAACTGGTTTAATTATTTTTAAGGAATGTTTGGTCTTCCGTGATCATTGCATTCATAAGTATTTATGTTAATGTTTGCATTGATTTTAACTTCTCGGTATTAATCGCACCATAGTTTTGTATAAAACGTTTTTTTTTTAATTAAGGATCGAAATGCTTATTACACGATCATTAAGAAGATACTTTAAGTAAATACTCTACGACCAAAACACAATATTTGCTATTTTAACCTTATCTAAGCCATGAAAACGTTATGTAATGAAGGATCATTTCTTTCCGCGCAAATGTAACATAATTGCTTTGAATAGTTTGTGCTAGGTCGCGTCCATCCATTATATTCGTAATCATCTAAGTCATCTTGATTGATGAATTGCTCATTGACGTCACTGGTCACACTGACTACTGTTTCTATACTATTATCGCCTTTGTTTCTCGTCAACGTGTTTGTTTTTCTAATATCACATCCTTTAATTAAAAAGCGATTGACATTGTTCCTTTTTAAGTACCTATACAATGTGTTCATATTTCCAGAATAACAAAAATATTTTTATAATTCTATTTATAACTGATAAATGCGAAAAACATTGCAATTTAAATATTTTATCAATAGTACGAGATAGACTTAATTGGGTGACCTCGCGTTGTATTGATAACTCTCCCCCAGAGATTCGCGATTGTTTTGTAAATACATAACGGGTCCGCTTCATGCGCGATAAAGATACGCAATCGTAGCGCATGGTACACTAATTACGTAGAAATATATACGTGATTGTAACATTATCCAAACTCCATATTAAACTGTTGAAGCAGATGGTCGAAACCAATCATTCAGATTTACTTTTAACTTCTCCATTGTTGATACAAAAATATGTCAATTCATTGTTTTTGAATTTATGTATGATGGGAACTCTTATTCATATGTATTTAACGACTTTGGCCCAAATGCCATATAAAGCACATGCAAATGTAATAAATGAAAGAAGACATCACCATCACACCTTTTACATGCGTAAATTGGCTATATATGCCATTATCGATAGATATTTTACTTATTGTCATCACACATTTGCTCTGAATTAGTAATCTAATGTTATCTGTCACATGTAAACATCCGGTTATTCGAAATCACACATCAATATAGCAAATAAAGCGTTACGTATTTAGCCATATCGCAATGGAAAGTTCCTCTGGAGCGCAGCCGGCGATGATAGCGCTTATCGAGCACGCGGGCTCGACGTGGTGACTGCTGAGCGCTCGCTGTCACAACACACCATTAATAATTATATTGTTATTTGGACATTGTTGCTTAGCCGTAACAGCTTCATACGTCATCCATACAAGGAAAATAATTGTTGTGTCAGTTGTATGTATCGTTAGTTTACGTATTTTGCAACACATCACACTTAAAGTTTATTTGCATAAACAGTCATGAATTCGATTATTAAAATTAATCGTGTTTTGAAGGTCATTCGTAAAAGGTTTTTCAAATTGTAATTTTCTATTTTTTTTAATAAATAAATAAATAAAAATAAAAAAATCCTAATACATATAGGCCATTAGATAGTTATTTTGTTTGATTTCTAGTCTAATCCCACAGAACATAATGTGTTTGATTTTTAGAATTTAAAAAGTATTTTTTTAAGCTGAAAACCTATTTAAAGGAAAACTTTAGATCCTGTCCATCTATAAAATAACTAATTAATAACACAAACAACACAAAGTTGTTATGTAATCCGTTACGATAATGTCGAAACAGGGTTCTGGGAAAAGGCGTGTGCAATGGCAATGCAGCCCGTAATGTGATGAGCTCACGACACTCGCCCACATGAAAGTTGCGCCTTACACTAACGTAATAAGACCCTCGGATTGGGTCCTACAAACGTGTCTGCAATGCGAGATGGTATTTTAGCGGTTTATATACGTACTAAGTCACATAGTTGTCAGAGAAGTTCGCGGATTTTGTGACCTATTTACCCAAGTTTGAATGTTTTCCAATAGGAAATGTTTCATCTTGATTAATGGAGAATTTGTTATGAGTAATTGTCTAGATAAAATCCAAATTACAAATCATAAATCCGTCTCTGTAGATCAATGTTCGTACTCATTTAACCTAAAACGTATAAAGTAAAGTATTCCGTGGATGTGGCCTACAATTTCAACAAATCAGACAGATAGTCACAGTGATAACATCGATTACCCACATAGTTGTAGTTATGTAATCGACTGTTTATATCACACGTTGATAAACTGTGTGGCCTCCTCAGACTTCTAAGCTGCGTCGATAAAGGTTGTTATTTATTCTAGAACTATTTGTTGTAATAATAATAAAGTTTCAGATAGTTAAATCATTTATTATTGATAGATTTTTTTACGAATGTACTTTATATACCAGAGTGATAATTGTGATTGAAGTTTTTATTTACAACAATGCTTAATGTATGGTAAAGACAACAAAACAAAATTGTTACGTCATGTAATAAAATTTTATAAATTAAGGTACTTTGGGCCTACTTACGAAATGAATTCCTTGAACAAAAATAGCTTAGCAACCAACAAAACCAGTACGTAAGGCTTTCTTAAATGTAAATACCTCAAGTACACAGAGGAACAGGTACTTTTGTATGGGACACCAACCGAAATCAGTTGTGGCCAATCATGTATTTAGGCGTAGGCTACCGCTAGGCAATTGTATTAAAGGCCAAATATATCACAAACTTAAAGGGAACCTTGCAGTAAAAGGAAAGCTCTCTATTATTATTATTTCAGCACGCGATAAAGTACTTAACAGAATGAGGCAGACACCAATGTGATTGGTAGAATAACGGTAACGCGAGCAAAAACTCCATTTCTATGCACTAAGTTTAAGCGGTCTTTAATCTTGACTAAGAAATGATCCAATTTCCCCATTGTTTTAACGTAATACCTCACGACTTTAAAAAAAGCCTCTTTAAAACTTAAGCAGTAGATAATACGTCAATCCGGGTTCATCTGGGGAACCCCAGTTTTCGTATTCATAATATTATCTTAAACCGTGCTCTTCGACTAAGCTAGTAAATTCTAACAGTTATTTTCTCTCGCATTCTACAGAACTGTTGGGATGTGTTAGGAGTGTGTTTTCGTTGGCCCACAAAAGAATGCATAATTGCAAAAAAGCTAAAAACAACAGACATGACACTTGTGGATGCATTATGTTGTTTACGCTGAGGACATCATTAATCAGCGCTGCTTACCTACGGCAAACAAAGTTCATTGACGCCTCTCACAACTCTTTGTTCGATAATCCTCAGCATATGCAATTAAAATTAGTACTTTCCTGGCAAAAATATTTTGTTTTAATTGTCTTGTTCGTTTGTTGTGGACTTGTAGTATAACTATATTTTATATTTGTAAAATGCTAATCTAACAGGTTAGAAATAATTTCACATTTTTTCGTTATGATAGATTTTCAATAGACCTACTTAGTTTAATGGTTGCTATATCATTACAACTGGAGTATATAAAATACACAACATAGAAATCAGAGTGACTAAAGCAATCGGCTTGTCAGCCACACTTTCCGTTTCCAGAGAGGATGTGTCTATTTGCGTACACACGGTACGTTATCACTTATCGTAGTTATTTGCATTCTGCAACACTGAGTGGGATGGCCTTGGACCAATATCATAAAAATATCATTAAGACGGATTTAAATAAATCAGTACGCTACAAAAGTTAAACTTAATATTGTTATTACTTCTCGGTGACAGATCTATGTATATTGAAAAATGACTGTGTATTTAATCTATTTTCATTGTTTGCTAAGTATCTCAAAATTAAGTATGTACGATAAGGAAAATCTTTAAGGCTCAGTAAAACTTGACATTTGAAGTTATTGGTGCTATTTTTACGCTCACGTAACCTGATCGTGGCCTTAATGTATTAAACAAAATATTCAAATCTGTCGGCACAAGGCCCCGCTGTCTGCCGTACCTATGTGTACAAACACTACAAACAAGTATTTAGTTTGCGAATTACGAATTTCCTGTTACAGATATGGTGTTACCTGGAAGTGTAAATCGATAAGTTCTGCTTACATCGATGGGTGCGCCAACACGTGTGGCCACGTGGCGGTGTCACCTTGTCCTCAAAAGCAGCCAATTCGGAAGGTTATGCTTATTGCTTCCTTAAAACATACTTATTAAGTATACTTAATACCATGAAACTAACTGATTAAATGTTTCCAATTCATAAAACATCAACTTCATGCACTTACCTACTTCTTTAGGGTAGTAGAACGTAAGTAAAACTAATTTGTTGTTAAAACAGCAGTAGGTATCTGACGTTACACTACGCTGTTAAATAATAATTATATTATAATAACTTATATTTCCTCTTATGAACTTTGACTGTAAAAGTTGTTATTTTGTCGCTTGTTCAAAAGTCGAGTCTGTAAATTGATTGACATGTTGTCTGCAAGTTCCACATTTAGCAAATGATACATGAAAAGTTATCGTTACCTAGCGGTCACAGCATCGTAAGCCACATTAGTCCCGATATGCGTCATTTATATAAAACTAAGTGGAATAAATAACTAAGTTTCCTTCATGCTCACCATTAGTCGAGTTTCAGGAAAATGCGTTGTAACAATCCTTTGCAAAACAGGCAAACCGCAAAATAAACTAATTATTAAAATGTCCCACAATAACTAGCGTTCTGCAACTACATCATTACGTACAATAGGAAATACGAAAAATAAACCTTTTCCTTGGCAAGTAGAAGAGCTATATTTACAAGTGATCAAATTCTCATTTTGATGAACAATGTTTTACTTATTTTCTTCTTATAAGAACTATTACCGCAGTATAAATAAATTCTTTGAGTTACTTCCACAAATATTCTTTTCTCGAGGGTAAAAACTTCAAGAAACACAATTAAGTTCAAAATGCGGCCCACTCAATTACTTGTAACCTTAAATAATAATTAACAAATAGACAGAATACACTATCTGAACACGAATTTTCCTACGAATGCGTTTTCTGAACTATTACTAATGTTTGTGTCCATTTTAGTATTTTGAAAAAAAGTGTTTTTTTAATAAATGAGCTGTCGTATCATCTACGCTAGAGTAGACCAAGATCAAGGGGGAGAGGTTCTTCTGGCCGCATTCTGTGCACGCCAGTTGGCGTGTGGTTTTCCTACTTCGTTCATATTTTGTGTTTAGGGAATCCCAAGTATCCCTTATTAGTATAATACGAGACATTGATGTCTGAGATCTTTTTATTAGTACCATAAATTGAGAACATATCAATTCAGGGTAAGGTTGATAGGTAGTTAGGCGGGTAGCTTCGCCCTATTTGTTCTGAAGGTGACATGAGAGGTGTGCGGCCGGGTTGAATCGCAAGTAACCAGGCCAAGGATCCCGCGACCCGGTCGTCGAGCCCCGGCTATTGATCCCGCAGCTGCAGATGCTGCGCCCACTAACTTTTAAACTTACTTTAAAGTTAAAATAAATGTATACAACGTTGTTTCACAAAATGATACTAAGAATAGCAGTTATTTGTAGCTACTTCTTAGACAATAGGATAATGAAGAATTACTGAAGAACTCGAAATAAGGCTTAAGTTGTGTTCTATCTCAAATCACAGAATAAAGGCGTTGTATTTAGGTAATAGTAAAACAAAAAGCTAATTCATGGCAAACAGAGATATCAGCGTGTTCAATTATTTACCCTATTGACCTAAATCCAGTACCAATGATGGGAAGCATTAATTTTGCCCCAACTGACGGTAAGTTAGCCTTGTCGAATTATTTACATACGTATTGTTAGCGAAATATAAACATGTTATATTTTTTTAAGATTCTTCGCAAGAATATTATATTCTCACGGTCCCAACATTGTGATAGGTGTGTCAACAAAAAGTAGATCAACAGGTAGAGGCCTTGGCAAAATAGGCAATGGGGCCAAGGATTTAGTCACCTCCGTCGGCCCGGACTAATGGCCATCTTCATTGCACGGTACTGGTTCCGGGAATCCGTGACCTATGGATTTCTAACATAAATCTGTGAAGTTTTGATAGCTTAGCAAAAGCAAATGTATGCTGCCTTTAGGGAGCATATTTTTGCTTTTGCTCCATTGAGAGGGAGGATGTAATGTACATATAAACAAATGGTTCCTACACTATCGGTTGGCAGACAGATCTAGTCTTTGGTATAAGTTACAGAATGTAGACAGAAAAAAACAGTTCTGCAAAAGCAGTAGGAATAAATGCAAGAAAAGGTTATTATATTAAAGTAGACATTAAAGACATTGATAAATGATTATAACTCTATAGTGAGAGGAAAAGAAATGTCATGTAGTTCCAAGTAATTCGAAACCGGACATAGTGAGCGAACTGTATATTTCAGTAAATTCAAAGCGTAAAATGTTTATATCGCGCCTTATCTGAATATATGTATATTATTATGTTTCTACAGGTTTTATTTTATTATTTATTTCGTATTTTTCTATTGTAACAACTAGCTAATTAGGTGTAAAAATGTATTTAGAGATTCATTACTGTAATTTTAAGTATACAAAATTTTAAGTTTTACCCTGTAATTTATCATTGTAGTCTATCAATACTCAATACTCAATTATTTATTGCGTTCCATAATGTACATTAAGGTCTTAAAATCTAATAATACAGAACCATTATGGACCCTGTCGGGCACAGCAAAATCTTAGGAGAGAGGAAGCAGTAACAAATAGCCTTATATACATACATGGTACATATGCCTATCAAAATTTTATTTTATCTTTTGATGTATTACATTAATAAATGCACATTATAATTTTATATATCATATGTAAGAAATATAATTATATGTATTTATGTTGGTATTTTACTTATTTATTTATTTATTTATTTATTTATTTATTTTTAAAAGGGTGTATCTTTATTTTTATTTGGTGTTATGTGTATGTCTAATATACTTTTAAAATAAAATAATATATTTTTCTAACTTAAATTCGGAATCTTTAATCTTTTTTGATGATTGCTTTTGATTCGTTGGCGAAATTTCGTAGTTTTGCAAAAAGCAGTAACTAAATACAAAGTTCTCAGTGTTAACACAGAAACTACCAAGCAATTAAATAAGTATTCTTCACCCCCATGGCATTCAAAAGTTTTTATTTCATCAAGAAGAGTTAGTAACTAACATCATTTAAAATGTTGTAAATAAATATGAGTTCTTATGTTCCAGAGAGGTTTTTTTTACCTAGTCCACTCAATTACCATACCATCCAATATTCCATATAGAAACTTTAAAAAGTATTTTAGTATATTATAATCGTATATATAATATAATGTTTACCGTATGGATTTTTTTTTATAAACGAGTATAATTATTTTTTAAACATCTCCTACTACTACCTAACTAATACGTAGTTTTTAAAATACTAAAACGATTATAAACAAACAACACAATATAGCAAATAAAAGAAAAGAAGACTCCAAATGAGACACTGAATTGTTTATGAATTAGACGTATCTAAAGTCCTGAAGCTCCGAGATATTGTGCAGAAGATGCGGGGCGAAAGACCGGGTCATGTCAAATGGGGCCAAGGATCTCCCAGTATATCGATCTTTTGTCCCGGGACCCAGAAATTCTTCCCGCCTTTCTTTCCAAGAATTCGTAAATTAGTTTTGTTACTATAAGGAACTTTTCAAAACATAATTCTATCCAGAAGAACGTTGATAAATATGCAGAAATACTGTAAAAAATCGGCGCTATCGTGGACGCAGTATCCATTGAACAAATGAATACGCAAACACTCCACCCCTTGCACATTCATAATTTAGTCGTGTCCAGTGCCAAAACTCAGGGTGGTTGCTCCCGGCCAGCGAGATATTGATCGAAGTTTGCACCGGCACCGACGCGACGCTACGTTGTAGGAAGTCTGAGCCAATAAAGCAATCTAGGATTGACTAGTTTTTCCTATTCGCTTAAAATTGAATCGTCATTCATTAGAGCTTATGTGTATCAAAACCTTTTAACCCTGATCACAACTTTTTACATTTTAAGTGATCACAACTTTCATTGATTTAAAGCTTTTACAGATCAACATAGTGTTTTGTAGTACCGATAGTAGTATATTTTATTTATTTCAAAAAACAATATATTTTTATTCATGTTAGTCTACAATGCAGCACTTTTTGAACGTCAAAAATCATATGGATCACCATTCACCGCTACCTAAGACCTGTGTAGTAGAAACGATGCAACAAACTTGTCAAAATTACTTTAAATTACTTTTGAAAATTTCTTGGATACAAGTTACATATAAAGTGATTATGGAGATCCGTCGTTCATGCTTATCATCAGACCCATTCGTAGTTGAGCCGTGCTCCGGCTGCACGACAGACAAGAGTTTCCAGCATGTTAATCGACAAAAGTCCCTTTGTACAGAGAACACTGTTGTCTGCATCCCATTTCGATAAAACTGATACACACTAATCTACAGTGTTTGTATACATCGTCTGCACTGCCGGTAGTAAGAACTTGGGGACCGCATGTAGCTGCTGAGTTTGGCGCACGTATATGTGTGAGTGTCTGAGTGTTTGTTAGTCAAGTATCTGGTGTTTTATCTGTTCCGCTATGGTGTGTTGCGATGGGAGCGCATCGACCGCTAAACAGCCAAATCGATGTCGCTGCGCATGCGCGTGGCGCGGCTGCCGGCAACGGCAGCGCTCGATAAAAACCGAGATTACACGTCACCCCTCGGTTGCGTCGCTGAGGTAAACGACTTGAAAACGTTACGATAGGTCTAGATGTTAACATACCATTTTGTAATATTTTAATATCATTTGAATATTCAACATGTCTTACACAACGATCTTGGCGACCTTTTATTTAGTTAGAGTTACACATTCAGAGGCAGAAAAGGCCACTGACTGTCTAACACGTGGCGTACGACATTGAGCTGTCATTTGAAATATTTTTAACCATTGCTAACATATCGAAGTTTCGTCGAATTAGGGATATTTGTTACACTTTATTTCATAAAAAAATACTAGTCTACTTTTATAAAACAGTAAGTAACAAGTCCAAGTGCACTAGCCGCGAATGGTGTGGGAATTGCAACTTCAATTGATTACCTACTTTAAATATACCAAAGCCTTTCCAGAGTAATTTTATTCGGCACGTCATGATATACCTATATAATTTTTTATTGATTTTACGTCATCATCGTACATTTAATCGAACTGAATTCTGATAACGGTACTTTGTTCTGTAGGATCATGTGGATAACGATGGCTATTTTTTATCTTACTGAAGCCTTCCCCTGCATCGATTTAATAAATTCCTATGAAGTTAATTTAAACTAGAAACTACAGACAAATAATGTTCAAAGTATTTACAAATAATTTTATTCCAAATTAATTTGTGCTCTGAAAATAAACAATGAGCCAACCCTACACGTTTAGAAAAATCTAAACATATACTTAAAGCATTTAAACTTTGTGATTAAATACAAGTAAAATTTATCAAATAAAACCTGAATTAGCAAACTCATTCGTGCTAGCCGCACACAAAGCCAGGGTGGGGCCCAAGTTCGTGACGTCACGAATCAATAATACGCCTGCCCTCAACCCTTGGCGTTACGGGATGATATAACGTTATATTTTGGTGGGGGGTTGTTGAATCATAGTACTCTAAATGGTGGTAGACATGAAACAGACTATACGGCGCAACTGATATCGGTAATAATTTATTCATGCACGATAATATGGTGCGCGTGCTGACAATCTAAATTATTTTAGTTATATAAATGTATAATCTTATATTAACTGCTGTTCCGAAAAATATTTTTATGTATCATTAAAATTTGACTTGCCATCACCGGTAAGCAACATTTCTCAACTGCAAAGCGGCAAGGACGGCCAACAACCCAGCCTTAATAAACTTCGCCGCTTTTCTGCTTGCTTTACCGTTTTTGTGCAAACCGCAGTCGCAGAATTATGAATAATATGATTATTCCATTTGTCATTAGGTATTTTTTAATCCTTTCCAAGGTATTTCTTTTAATACTTAAACAACGTTATAGTATTTATGAGTACGAAGCAAATTGGGAAACATTACGAATGCAAAATTGAACATAATAGTTTCTATTCAGAAGGTATTAAAAATTTAAATCAATATTATTTTTTCTATTATGAATATTTATTAATTAAAAAGCAGCCTCATAGAAAGAAGTATTCTTGTTGAACTAACGCAAAACGATTCATGCGCATCTAGATTATTGACAAAAAGAGAAATTTCATTTGTCTAAACTTGCTTTCCGGTCGAATTTTAATTCTGTATTAATAATTGAATCGCAAAACTCGTATGTAGTCACAAAAACGTATAAGTATAAATTGCATCATGGTGCACGAAAATTGCCTCCCCGACTGCTATACCTAGCTACATGCGGCCGCTACTCCCTTTGCAGTCACCCCTTTTATGAACCTGCAGACTGGCAAAATTTTGCACCCTTGCCCATGACTAAAATAAAAGAACTTTACAAATAGTTTTTATTTTTAATACTTTACCTTGTTCACCAATATAATTAATGTATGTGATCTTATACTGATCGTAATGCTTATCCAACTTGCGACCCGCCTTCGCTTTATTCAAGTGCTACTAAGCTGCCACAAGGTGTGAATACTAATCTATATCATATTTATGTACTCGTTCATAATTTCATCATCAGTTTCCGGATAGATATCGTACATAAGATAGACTGTTGCTCTTTTTTGTAAACTTAAACCCAAATTAAGAGCACGAAAATATCTTCACAGTAATATCTTGCTTGCAAGATCCATTAATATTATACGTTTTTAAGCAATTAACTCAAACTCAATTTGATGACCAAATGTTACAAGTATTTTCAAACGTAACCTATACGACGATTGTGTACATTTACTGGTTTATACGTGAACAGAACGTAAATAAACATTGACACGTGTTTATAGGTGCGGGCCCGCTCATGCGCCTTGCGTGACCCTACCATCGATCCGGGCTCCCGACATACTATACGTGATGGTGGGCTAGGAGGACCCTCCGTATCGCTATACTTTCAATCATCTATCTAGATTATTCCACCAAATTTTAGTTGGCATTGTTTTATACTTCAACAGGACTCTTGACACAACCGTGAATACTGAATGAATAATTAAATCATCGTGTCTTAAAAATGGGATGTTGAGATGCCTCAGGAAAGAAAAATCGTCACAAAATGATCACATTATGATGAAGATTAATTTAATTGAACTTTTGAGTGGTTTTAATCATATCAACGAAGAATTAGGTCCTATGACAATCTATAGCTATGATTCGTGAACGTCTCCAAAATCAATTATTACTTACTAAATTTTCACAGCACTGTCAGTTGTTGATTATTAAGTAATATCTGATCCCGCAATCGTGTGCGTCCGCTGCAAACAACTAGATGTAAATAAATATAGTGACCACGTGCCTCGATACTTTTTACCGGGCGCCTCGCAAACTTGATTTTATAGTAAATCTTTGCCTACATATTGGGCCTGTCGGATATCGGAAGCGTATGTTTCTAGCAGTTGGCAAAATACTACGAGTTTCGGAAATGCCATTTCAATTTAAGTACCTCTTCTTCAATATCCCTAGAATCCTTAATTTTAAGGGTTTCATTCAAATCACTCAAATCAGATAGTTCGTTCACCTCGGTCTTTCGGTAAAATCATAATTTTTCCTTGCTGGGATAAACCTACTAGGTTATTATGTATAAGTGTGCATGCATAAAACGGAACATGCATTAAACGGAATTGTCGCTAAAACCAAAGAGCAATTGAAGCTGATGATCTGGATTCTTGATAGTTCTAAATTACTGATTTAATTTGATTATTCTTTGAATCGCGAAAAAGTGAAACGGAATCAAAAGTAAATTTGGTTAGTTGATTGCAAGTTTTAGATCGCGTAAAATATTCAGGCACTATGCTTTGAGTTTATTTTTCAGAAATTCAGAGGGAATGCGCTTTTCGCAGAGGATAATAAGAGCAATCTATTAATAATTTTCTTAATGTTCAACTTTCTGATGTAATTACACAAGAATGTGTATAAAAGAGATAACAAAAAGCACCGTGTTGTTTAGCTTGTAGGCACCAACTGTTTCAGAAGTTTAATTGATTGAATATTAAACTTTTGACTTTACCTTTCAAATATTTATACTAACCTTTAAAACAGAAAATGAAAGACCTAGGAATTTGGTTTAATTAATTAGATACTTTAAAATAATATCAAAAAAATTATATACCTAAACGTTCTAAAAATCGTCAGTCATTTGGAACTAGAATAACATGTGATGTCATTGAAAGTTTAGTGTCCGAGTGTTGTGTGGCCAACTGGCCAGATCACCGGTCCGTAATCTACGTCCACGTTTACCTGGGCGCATAACTGTTTTTCCTCCGATCCTCAGTCGCATACAAAAAGCGATGAGCCGTCTTCATTATTATTAAAGCACAACAAAAATGAACGGCAACATGGCGGTGTTTAGTTGAGTTAGTGCGACGTTGCCGCGCCGCACGCTCGGCTGACTCGTCACGTGACGTCACGTCTCAAGATGGCCGCCAAACCGGTCGCGCCGCGCGTCCCCCCGCGCGCTCCCGTCTTCCAGCCGGATCCGACCGTGTTGCTCGGTAATAATAATTTAGAATGCAGCCGTCAGAAAGGAAACCGAGTAAGAATAGATTGAAATTTAATGCATCGAACACGTCGACTATACGTGTTAGCACTAATTGTTATTCTACAACAGATGCTGTTTACTTTCGTTGAATAATATAGACAGTTGTTAGCGGAATCGAGGGCTTGCCAGTATGTGTGGCGGGACAAGCGGGTAACTCCGTGATTCATTTAGTTTATGCTCCAATTACCTAACCGGTGACACATTCTTTTAGAATACGCAACTGGTTACTAGATTGAAATTTGATAGTTACTACGTATTTTCCAATACATATTAAGGTCCAATAGGGTATGTTTTTATTAGATGACCTATTCAATAAATTTCAAATCTTTTTGTATTTTAAGATTATTATTTAGTGTCTGTATTTAATACTTAAACAAGAAGTAGTTCTATTATTGCAACCTTTTGCATCTTTTTGAACAATATATGCAGAACGTTGTAGTGGTATACTTGATAATAACCTCATTGCATCTGTTAAGGCGTGAACGTTGTGCATGTTTCGTGTTGGTTATCGTGAGATAAGCGTGTTGTGTGTCGCCGGGGTAGCGGGCGCGCGGTGTGGCGCGAGTGGCGCATCCGCGTCGCGGCTAACGGCTCGTCCTCGGCGCGTCGTCGTGCTGCGCGCGCTGACGTCACCGCTCGATAATGGCCGCCGCCGCCTCGGCCCCCCCGCAGCCCGCCTCGCACCGACGACTCGGCTCAGTCTCTCGTCGATTCGCTCCCTGAGCGAATGCCTTTAACGTTTTATACCTTCGGTAAACGACGTCCGCGAAGGCGAGTGTGAAACTGTTTAGTGATTAATGTGTACCATGGTGACAGTGTTTATTATATTGAGCAAGAAAAATCTGTGACAATTTACAAAAGGCAAGAAGAAGACCGATCTCTCGCACACCGATCTACACCCGGCGGCGAGATGTCGGTGATGCAGAAGCGGCAGCACTGCTACCTGTGCGACTTGCCCCGCATGCCGTGGGCGATGTTGCATGAATTTTCGGAGGCGGTGTGTCGCGGTTGCGTTAATTATGAAGGCGCAGATCGCATAGAAGTGGTTTTGGATACAGCTAGGCAGCTTAAGCGAGCCCATGGATTTCAAGAAGGCCGTGGTCCGACACACGCCAAAGGTGCTCACAGAGCGCCTCTAGAAGCCCATCAAAATGGTGCGGAAAATACAGCTAGAGGCCAGCCGGCCCCGCCGGCTCATCACGCACCAGCTACTGGATTTACTTTACACCATCCGCGACCGACAGCCAGTGCTGGCCTATTAGCCGAGTATGGAAGCAGGCGAGAGGAACATGAAGGTAGGCGGCTAGCTCACCTGCCGACGCATCATCTGCCAACGCATGGTGGAGCTCGGTTAGCTCCTGGGCTTGCACTTAAACGCCAATTGGATGAGGACGACCATCAAAACCACCACGAACCCGCTAAAAGGCTACTAGAAGAACACTCTAGGCCTCCTCTAACTCGTGGGGATTCACTACCTGCGGTGTCTCTTGCAGCACCTTTCGCTCCTGATCGGGTTTTCAAGCAAGAAAAGCACCCACTTCGCACACCATCGTTTGACGCTACTTCATTTAAATCAAATGGTAAGTTATGTTTTTTTGAAACATTTTGTTCACATTTCAAATTGTGAAATAGCGAGTATTATTATCAAAAGTCGATATTTATTGTTTGCGTTAGCACCAAATTGATTGAAAAGTGATACTTAATTATTGTGAACTTTTTGTGAGCTGTTTCATTTAACTTTCAATTTCTATGTTCTTGCGGAGTGGAACTTCCAATAGCACCCTGCTTTGCTCTCGAAATAATAAGTTATTATATGTATATTTTTAAACATAAAAACATCTCTTATAAATTGGAGTTATTTAAATATTGTCCTTAATTTTAAATTTTAGATTAAATGCATTTTATAATAGATACGGGAATATAAAAACGGATTCTATCTTACGTATGGCATATTGCATGCCTCCACATAAACCTTTAAATGAATAGCAAGGCATGTATTAGTATTAGCAACTCGTAAGTTTATTTATCATATAAAATCTCATGCTAGTTGTCTTGGTGTAAAGGGGAAAAGTAATAATAGTGTTAATTTTCATCTAGTTGATAACGTACGTCATGCATACAGATATTCCATTGTTTACAAATAACAATGTAACCTACATTTTATAAAAAAAAAAGTATTTGGTACAGTCACGCGTAGTTTGATAACACGGACGATAGCGAAGTATCGTGTACGTGCTCAGACAGATGAGTGAGGATGTTTTGCGCAAGCGTCCGCCACGGGATTCATATCTAGGTAGGTGCATTAACTCGGTCCATAAATACGAAACCGGTCCGACTGGTTGAGCGTTCTCGAAAGCGAGCCCGCGCCTGCGGCCTCTCGCACACCACGGCACTACGTACAAACACCCACGTAATATAAACGCGGCACAGCGCTGTGAATGCAAGCACGACACGGCGCGCGGCGGTGTGGCAACGTCGCGTGACGACATTTTCGCTCGCGTACGTATGTAGGTAGGCCGACGGGCGAAAAAATATAGCGCCTGCCTACGCTTGGCAGAGTCACTCGACCACATTCCGTTGGCGTGTGTATAGGGAGCTCGCGGCCGCTCGCCACGAGCCGCCGGCCAAAAAGGTCACCGTACGTGACGTCACCGCAACCATACCGGCCGTGCCTTCACACAGACCCAACCGACCATAACTCACGCCCTTATTCACTAAACTAATGAATAATATATATTTACGCGATAACAATAGAAGAAAGTTAAATTGAAGGTGTTACATTAAATAAATATTTAAATTATAAGTAACACCATTTAAACTATTTTATATAGTCATCCAATTAGGTCAGTAAATGTTACTAAACATCCAACTAACAGAAACAAGCGAGCTGAAAGAAAGTGCACAGTTAAAATATTATGTTGTGTGCTATCTTTCCAGCCATTTTATTGTTTATTTAACATATGTAATGCGTGTTTGAATAAAAGTCGCAATAAAAGTTTCATAACATAGCAACGGCATACTAACAGCGTACACATACGGGACCCACATTGCGCGATGTTTGGCAACGTCGCGGCGGCGGCTCGGTCGCGACACGATTCGTTGCACATACGAGTATGGCACTCGTATCTTCAATTATTATACTTACTCGTCTACTATAGGAGCCAGTCCAAAAGACCCGCCGCCCGCAGCGACGTTGTGTGACCAGGCAATGACACATCGCCGTTCACTACGTAGCTTGTATTAACACACAATGCTATTTATAAGACATTATATGCGTGTGCGAACGTGTGTTTACTATCCGTCGGTCCACCGCAAACGATGTGTCATCCAACATTGAATGTGAGGTTATTCGGACAAATCAAATTGGTGTCGTACGGCAGAGGTGCCTCGACGGAACATTCGCTTAACATGTTATGCCAAATACATCATTTCACTTTTGTTTATATTTAACCACACATTATATTACTTTAAGGTGCTTTTTACTTGTTTTTTTATCTATTTCAAACCCATATCGACTTTTGATAATGCTTACAAGTTGAATAAATAACATAGTGATGGTAACCATGAAAATATCTACAGGCTATGGTAATGCTGCTCCTCTGACAAATGGCTCAGCTGGGTCTCCACTAGGCCGCACGGCCGGCTCGCCGCCGGTGACAGGCGTTGCAGGAGCAGGCCCATCTCCGATGGCCGCTCTGATGTCCGTAGCCGACACGCTCCCACCCGGCTCGCCCAGATCTGCTGGTGGCTCGCCACCACAGCCTCCACCGCAGAGATCTGCTAGTCGCTCAAGTCAACACTCACCCAATTCATCAGGTAATTTTTTTGCCGATTTGAGACTGAACCGCATACCTCCACTTCGCAGTCGGTTTTCTCAAAACATGTATACGAGTACTTATATTCCATTCGGACCGTTCTTAAAGATTCACTACAATTAAACGTGTCAGTGTATCGTGTAGAAAAGAAAGTATTTACGAGCAAATCAGTTTTTGCAAAAGTTGCCGGTGTAGATTAACGGTAGTCCGCGTTCACTGTGTCGTATCGTGTGAGGGGTCGGACTCGGGCGGGCGTCCGATCGCTGTGCCGTGGCGCCGGCCGGACTCGGCATGGCGCCCGATGACCGCTTGCGCCCATACCGTCCAGCTACAGTCTGCTGACTTATCACGACCTCACCTCGACACGTGGCCGATGCGAAGGCGGACGCCACTCTTATTTCTTTGTATATTTCTCTTTTAACTAAATTGCGTATAGCAGACGGTAGCTAACGATTCCATTCCGGTCCGACAGGGTCGAACGGCGGGCGGCGGTCGTCGGGCTCCCGGCACGTGTCGTCGACGACATCGGTGTCGTCGACAGAGGCGGGTGAGGGCACAGAAGCGGCGGCACCTACGCCTGCGCCGCTGCTTAAGTGCACGCTCTGCCAGGAGCGCCTGGAAGATACGCACTTCGTGCAGTGTCCCAGTCAGCCGCACCACAAGTTCTGCTTCCCCTGCTCTCGGGATTCTATCAAGCGACAGCAAGGATCAGAGGTGAGTTCACATTTTCATTTTTCAATTTACTAACGATTTGATTCTTCCGGTCTATTTCTCTGATATCCTTTAAAAGGGTTCTCAAGTTGATTATAATCTCCATTGTCCTCAGGTGTACTGTCCAAGTGGAGATAAATGCCCGCTGGCGAATTCGACCGTTCCGTGGGCATTTATGCAGGGTGAAATTGCTACGATCCTCGGCGAGGAGTTCAAACCGAAGAAGGAACGGGAGACCTAGGGCAGTGCTTTGCAGCCCCGACTTTACCTCTTGTCCCTCTCGCTGTGAACATAGCACGGGAGGAGTAGCGACTATGCCGCGGCACGTGGCCGCAAGCGTCGCAATGGGCGCGCGGCTCCGCGGCGGGGCGAGGCCGGGCCCTCGTCCGTACAAACCGATCACTTGTATATAACTTTGTAAATAGTCAACTTGTAAGTTTAGTCCACTCACCGATAGCTCGACTATTCGGATATGAGTTTTCGCAGCCGGCGAGCGGTATGAACCGTGCCGAAGGCGCTTTGTTGGGCGTATCGCATCACTTATTTTATTTATTTTGGAGCTCGTTCATTCAACAATGGTTGATCAACGAGCTAGATGCGATATGCCCAGTGCAGCGCATAAACTTTTTTGACGATTTTTCGATTATTGTAATGTTGTGTTGACGTCTATACGATTCACTCTAAAGGATGTGATGATCTGATGTCCTCATTCGATGTCGACGTTTTTTCGAGGATGGTATGCTGCTTACAAGCAGATGTTTCTTCGGATGCCATTTTCTTAGTTACCCTTAGGTCCCGAACCATAGTGAACATGGCATTTATTTATGTGATTCTTATATACTATTCAAGTATTATACGATGTAATTATCATGACATATTTTATGTAGTCCAGATACTGATTGTAAAGTCGTAGTAATTTGATAATGGTAGCGTATCGCTCCCTGTACAGACCGTAGATCGATGTATATTTGTATTTATCACATACAGCGCATGCAAAATAGTCTTATTTTAACAATAAAGTGATGTTATCAGAGTGGCTCGAGTTCCGTTACTGTTTCACTTTTGGCGACAAAATTCAGCTTAAACAATTTCTTTGACTTATTGTTTTGTGGTAATTGATGATTGGGAACCATTCAAAATTGTGTATTGTGACGTCGGGCTCATGGGAGCGACGTTGGTTAAGTTGATTATTTTGTAAGGATAACTTATACTTTACCTGGAAGTAAGGCTCGCGTGTGCTGCCGCGGCGTCGCTCTCGTGATGCGGCTGCAGCGCATGCGCTGGCAGGTGCAGTATTAGCGAGATCGCTTTGCACACGTAAGGAGGCGTACCTAGTCATTTTGTGAAATGTCAAATTATCTGAACCGCGAACACGCGGCCGTTATAGGAACTCTTAAAACTCGCTGCTATTTGTAAAAAGTGAAGTAATCATTATATTATTATCATTATATATGTCATAATATTAAACGATTCGTAGTGTACGTCAGTTTCGAAAGCTATCAGACGACGACCGCTGGAGCTTCTATTTAATTGTGTTTCTCAGCATTACTGCTGTGGTGTGCGATATGATCGAATTTGAATTAGTTATATTTTCCGATCGGAACACTAGTTGACGGTTCTTTATGAATTATGTGAAATATAATCGTCTACTAAATCACACTCGGAATTCTAGTGATTATTAAGTTTTAACATAGATGCTTGTCAAAACTTAATCATACCTACTTCAATATCATTTAATACGATAGCTTTTATATCTTTAACTCAGACGACGCAATGTCTTTAAATATTAAAAGTTAGAGCATACAATGAAATTGATATGTCGATTATTTATTTTAGATGTTATTTGTGTACATATACGTACGTTGTACATACTTTATCACTTGTAAATATTTAAGGTAGACTTGGCGATACAGCCAATACAATCAGGGCTATAGATCCAGTATTAGTAGGACATTGAGCCATGTTTATAATATTATTCTTTTTCAACTATTATTACTTTGTTGTTTTACATAAAATGCTAAACTTAGATTTTGATTGTGCTTAACGGAATATTACTTCTATTAATACATTACTCTATAACTTTTCATAATAATAATTTCCAAACGAGTGCTTTCAGCGCTGTTTCTTCTCTGCATGTTTGTATGTCAACTGGGTGTCATTTTGTATCAAATGATGTACTTCAAGTGGAATTAATTTAGTTGTGATGATGTATAGCATTTTACACTCTCTGTCAATGGGCTTTTTATCTACGTCGCGTTTCTGATAGATTCGAAATTGATATTAGTATTATCAGTGAAAACTACCCGCGGAATGGGTTTGTCAAATGTTAATTAAATTCTCGCCAAGATTGGCAAAGGTGAAAGAATTGTAAGCACAAATTGTGCGTATTACTTTTTTATTGTTTTGCTATGTTACATGTACTTCTATGTAAAATTTAAATATAGATAATAAGGATTTGTATTTATTGTAAAACGTTTAAAATAGAAATCGAATTATTTTTAAAATAAGGCGATAAACACTTTGATCTTTTTAAAAGTAACATTGTGGCTAAGAGATGAACATTTTTGCCAAACGTTTTAAGTGCCACTCTAATTTTCACAAGTATGCATTTTTTTAAGAATTGATAAGGACTATTCTGTAGCACTAATTGTGCATTGTTTAGTGGCACGGTAATAGCATGTGAAGTGCATGTAACATATCAAACTATTATTGTCCGCCTTTACCCATAGGCTTGTTTGTAGACGTCGATAGTTTATCGACAGGATATATATAATTTTGAGACTTGTCTCTTTACTACTGTAAGCAGCAAGTGAAATGCTTCGATTAAGACGTTAATGTAAATGTTGGTGAAATACAATTGATGTGATTTTGTATATTTATGCATTTTTATTAAACCTTTAAACCTCTTGTTATCATTTCAGTGCTGACATTTTATTGATTAGGATTGCGTATAGGTTAACAGCCTTATGCCAGCCTTATGTCAATAAAATCTATAATAAATCCAAGTATTTATAAGCAGCATGGTGGAATAAAAAACTGTCAGTTTCTGCCACCGAAATATACTATTATACCCCACTTTCATAGCAGCTATTTCTTTTTTTAAGTAAACATAGCCATTGCTATTCATTCTTCAACCGAAGACTTTCCTTTAAAAATTAAAGGTAAAAAAATATAAGAATATTATGATATAAGGAAATTAAACTGCATATGATTTTTTTGTGCACACGCAAACTTGTCTGGTAAAAACTAAAGTTTACGCTTTCAATTATTCATTTTAAAAATTATTAGTATAGTTTAACCATTGTGTTACTTGCCAAGACAAAGAAACTTAGTCAAGAAATTTTACACAAATAAAAATTGTTTAAAGATCAAATTTCAAGTAGAAATTACGTAATTGTTCACAGAACGGAGCAGCAGCACTACCGAGAGAATGCCCGAGCCCCTTTGTCTGACCAACAGATGAGAAGTGTCGCGTCACGATACCCAGTCGATCGATATTTGGTTAGTATTGACCCGATTTTTCTAAAATAAGCTAACAATAAACGGTTTTCAAAAATTTATTTAAAATTATTAAATTGTTTTTAAAAATTAATTAATTACGCAAACTAAGTCTCTTCATAATTTCCTAGATAAAGTTTGAGAGATATCTTTAATAAAGTAGATCCATCTCACAAAAATCATAAATTGATCACTACTACTACCTAACATACGGTAAACAATATTATAACAACAATGACAGAAATATGTACTGGTGTTTCAGGTTGAAAGCAGCAATAAGTTTGAAATGGTAAATATCATAGACAACGATTTATGGAACACTGAACCAGCTTTGAAACCAGAAGATGAAATTATATTAAGAAAACTGCATGAAATGCTGCAATCGACTGCGGATGACCTAAAGCTACTTTCCGGTGAACTGTCAAAATTCCATGAGCCGGGTGTGCAAGTTAAAACTACGCCTACACCATTAGATGAAGAATTTAATGAGAAAGTTCATATTGAGGAAATTGTAAATGCCAAATTCCATGGTTACAAAATCATTGATAACCCTGCAAATATAGCTAAGTACAAGTCGAATAAAGATTTAACAGAGAATAAGAAAAGTATGTTAAATTCACAAAAATCAAATATTACTAATGTTAATATTCCGGTCAAGCCTCCACCCGTATCTAAGAAGCCTATTTTAAATAGAAATCTAGAAGTAACTCGCACCAAAATCATACAAATAGACGGTAACGAAAATAGTTCCAAGACTGAAAAGCTTAATAATGGTAAGGTAGTCAACGCCCCAGCTGTAGCTTATAACGAATATTGTTTTAAATATGTCGAACCTAAACTAAAGACGCCACGCAGAGTTTTACAAGTACAAGAAATGCCAACTATTGATATCAGAAGTGAATTAAAAGAACAGAAAGTGTTACAATTAGACATATTACCTGAGGATAAAGAACATGAGAAGGCTGCCACAGTCATGAGAAATGTTGCTGTAGTTGCTTGCGCCCATGAGGTGCCCAGATCAAATTCACAAGAACCAACTAAAGCCTCACCTGTGCCGACTGCATCACAGAATCAACCTCAAATTAAGGCTATAACGATTCGAAAAGTATCTAAAATGTCTACCTATGACAGTAGTGGGTCCACTAAGAACACGAGCTCCGATACGCCAAGTTTGATAAAAACACAACAGCGTATCCTAGCAAGTATTAGATCTTCTCCAAAAAGCTCATCGCGCAATGAACGCAAAAAAGTCAATCACAAAAAAGACTTGGATAAGCGTCCTCGCTCAAATTTAGAAGAATGGCGCAAAAAACTTAACTCGGTTTATGGGTCTACGAATACAAAAAAAAATAAAACTCCAAAGCCTAAAACAAGCAAAAGTAAAGAGTCTCTGAGTAAAACCAACGTACCTTCTCATGTAACGAGTAAACCCAATAACTTAAATAATATCCAATACATACCGTACTCCAAGTTGACTGTAGGAGGTGTTAGAGCAAGCGATATTGAAAGAGAAATATCAGACATACCTAATAGCAGAGACATACCATTGAGCCCAATATTAGACAAGATCTTAAGCAGCCGTGAAAATTCTTTTAGCAAAAATAGTCCTCGAAATCACAAACTAAAAGAGACTAATATACTCACGACCTCTGACGAAAATCTACTGCAAGAAGTAATCGATATAGAAAGAACTGTTAGTGAGACTCTATCAAAAAATGTCAAAAACAATAAATATGAAGAAAAAGATGAAGTGGCAAAACGAATTCCAAGTGATAGTGACGACGTTAAGGAAAATGAAAGCTATGACGATGACTTTGAAGATGAAAAATCAGAACATTCAGAACAAAATTCGGAAGTACAGAAAACAGATAGCTCACATTCCAATAAACATGAGAAATCCAGTGAAGCCGATGTTACTATTGATAGTAACGATGAAGATCCAGGAACTCAAACTAAAAACCAGGAAACAACGCCAAGCACTCAAAACATTCATAATTTGACATATACAAAACCAAACCTGTCTTTTAAAAATACTGTTGATATATTTGAATTCGTACATTCTGTTGATACACAAGATACAGCAACACAGAGTAATACAGGACAAAGGATAGCCCCGAAAGAAACTCAAACGTCACCAATATGCGACAAAAACTTACAACCTATACACAATGATCTTTGGCCTTGTATAGACCCAAAAGGAGAAGTAGAGAAGATGTTTAAAATTGAAAAAGATTTTATTAAAAAACTTATTGTGGATGAATATGGCGATATCTTAGAAAAAAATATTGACAAACCCTCGACTTCGAAAGGGACCGAGATTCGGAAGAACGTGGCAGCCTCACAGAAAAACACACAAACTTCTCCAGCACATGTAAAAAATGTCATGACATCACCTACTAGAACTAAAACCAGAACTACATCACCATTTGCTGCATTGACAGTAGACCATCACACCAGCCCACTAATATTCGTAACTAACGAAGACGATAAAGAAGAAGTCGAAAACGAAGATGATCCTGGTATATCCATTAACCTGTCTTCACCAAGATTCAGTCTGCGTCTACCTCGCACATCTAGGGAGGTTTTATCTAATATTGAAGATAGCATACCAAGAACAATTGTGAAAAGCTCGAGACATGTTTTTAAACGTAATAATACAACATCAAGTTCTAGTTCAATGGAAGTAGAATCATCTGAAATTAGCAGTCTAGGTGAAATAAAACTAAAGAGGAAATTTGGTCGTACTAGAATTTTATCAGACTCAGAATCTGTTAGTTCCTCTAAATGTAGTTCAGATTTTTTCTCAGGCATATTACCTTTGAAAAGTGAAGGTGAAATGAGTTTAGGTCATATAAAGAAGTCTAATAAGCAAAACAAGTCAAGTGAGGGGGAAGCTAGCTTGGGTCTATTGTAGCAGTTATTTTCTATGAATTTGGTCTTAGATCATTATTTTGGTGCCTTAACTGTTGACTTTAATTTAAAGAAAATATAATTGAGGATCAGTACTGATAAATTAGTACTAAGTATTTCTTTTGGTTAAATATTGCTTCTAATAAGAATGTGCTAATGAAATTGATAATGTAATTATTATTTTATGAATTACTTATTAATGGATTATATGTCATGTCAAATGTGACAACAAAAGGTTTTACAACATATTTGTTGTAAAACAGTTAAAATGAAGTGTCAACACTTTAAAAAAAATACTTGGATGAAATTTAATGTCTTCCTATAAAATGCTCTATCTACAAGACATACTAGGTACATAAAAATATTTGAGCTTATTTCTGGCCATTAACCAATTTTTTGGCAAATATTAAAAGGTACACTATATTAAATTATTAAGTCAAACAGAAGTTGTCTAAAAGTAGTTAGTAACAGTACTGATTCACAATTATAGTACTAATGTGTGTTCATTGTCACTATTTGTTGATCACCTGAAGTACAAATCAGTTAGCGCATATACCTACTTTAATTTTTATCTGTAAGTATCTGTACATATTTTAGTATATTTTATATGCCATTTAGTTATATTTTAATTAGGAACTAAGCATATTTTGCATTGCAACTGAATAAACAGTTGTTACTTGAAGGACTTGTTTCATTTCTAAACCTATGTGTAGCCCCTCAAGAAATAAACTACAGCACATTCAAGTTATTTATCTTCTAATATCTTGCAAGAGCAAAGTAGAAGGCCTACAAATTAAAAAGTCACTTTGAAACATTAATATAATAAAGTAATAAGTAAAAATTTGGAAGTAAAGTTTTTATAATACAACCCTACACTATAAATGTTAAAAACAAGTTGAGATCTCACCTGGATAAGTTGAGACATTCCTAGTACCTAATAATAATAATAGCCAGCGTACTTAGGAATTACATAAATCCGTCCGCAAAAACGTAACACAAAACGAGGATTTGGTTACTCCTTAAACCCCTAAACGCATTTATTAATGAAAGCCGAAAGGAGAATGAGTATCCCAGAATCTCTGGTACTTAATGGATTGAAAAAAAACTTACCTCACTTACCTTATTTTTATTATGAATAATCAATTCAGACAAACTGGCAGATGCAACATTGACGGTACTGACCGGTAACTGCGGCAACTTACGTAGAAGACAAGAAGTTTCTCTTAAGTTATTAAAAAGTGTAATTATAAAACTAGCTCAATTCCGGCACAACACTATTCATTTTAAAAAGCTTTACAATTTTTACACCATCTAATTCATTAATATCTTCAGAACTAACACTTAAGAAAAGCATTGCTAATCAAAAGATTGCTATAAATTAGTATAATTCATTTTATTTTGAATCGAACTCCAGATTAAGGTTACGTTCCGAAACATAATTTTTACTCTCTAACAAAATATATATTGATCGATATTGTAAACTAAATTATTGAGGATGAAACCTTTGTTCAGTGATACATAAACATTGTTATATATTAATATGTTTGTAGTTTTATAATCGTTCGGGATTCAGAGTTTTGTATATTTGGTTCGTAGGAATCACAGAGTACATTCTATTATACTGCAGGTATCAATGCAAGTTTCTGAATGTCTAGTTTTGACGTTTCTGTCAACAATGTTTGATGCGAGTTTTGATTCGCGACTCTGCAAGTAATGATTACATGTTTTGAATTATTCTGATGCCAATTAGTGATAAACTGAGCGTTCAGGGACGTACATCAGCTTTGATACAATATATTAACGTGTTTTGTTAAAATTTAACGCGTACCTTCTAATAAATGTTAATAAAAGAAATTGATTAAATAACGAAGCGATAATTAGATCATGAAGTTATTTATTCTATCTTTGGTACTGGGGATAGCCTGGGGTAGAAGGTTTAATATTTTTAATCCGAGTCCCTATGAGTGTACTCACTGCCAGCCAGAGCAGGTCCATATTGCGTTTGGAGGTAAGTTCAACATTTGTATTCATTAGTAATTATACCTACCGCAGGTATTAAACGCAGTATTTGCGTATTTATTTTTTTATCACATTTTCCTTGTAGTCAATAATTGATGCAATTATACATTGTGGCAGATGTGTATGTAGTGTTAGTTAATAGACAAAATTGTAAACAATTTGTGATTTTTTTAAATTACTCATTACCTTTTTAAGCTTAGTTCTTACTACAGTTTTACTGAAAATAAATAAATAGATCCATTATAACTTTTTGTCCATACCTAAGTTATTACATGTTATAAAAAGATAGTTGGGCCAGGCTGTTTCCTGTCCCGCTGGGCCAATAGTCACAACCATTGCACACTAGCAATATCCATATAACTTATGGGACAGGGTAATGGTTAACATGGAACGAATATGAGTTAAAAACAGGCTTCAAAAATCTTACAATTTATAATTTAACTAAAATCAAAGTAATTAATGGTGTCAATAGTATTTCAACTATTATTCATTGAATATTTTAAATAACTTATTCATATATCATTTTGAACTTTAACTCACAGTAATTAAATCTATTTATCATCAACTAAGTGTGTCCTGTTTTTAAGTAAATTGATAAACTATCGCTTGTTTTGAGTACACCAAGTTATTGAACTTTTACAAACATACTAATTAAAATAAATGATAACTGGGACTTGTTTATGCATAACTGTGTTAATAAAATTGTTGACATAGTTTATCTGGCATCTCTCTTTCACAGTAAAACCACTCAATAAGTGCTAGCAATAGGCATGATAACATACTAGCAAGTTTATTATCTAACTTCTTCACAAGATAACATTGCAAATCCAAAATTATTTGTTTTTACACCTCTAATGGCTCACTCTAAACAATATCTCAGACAATCCGGAGCAATACATGTTATGACGGAACATATAATACCTATATATATGCATTCTGCTATTCCAATGAATTCCGACATCATAATTACACAAATACTTTCATGAATACTTTGCCTTTCTGATTGCGTGTTTACGATAACCAACAAATGTCTGTCTGAAAGTATGGATTTCAAATCCTTTGTATACATAAGCAATAACAAACCTGCCATAATAATATTGAAATAGTAGTAGTATACATAATCACTAAACATTATTGCCAGTCATAATTGTAAACAATATTGTTTAAACTGTAGCATTGAGTAACTTACGACTTTTACATCATCATATTATTAATTCTATCTTGTCCATATCAGCACTATCGTCTAAGAATCTTCGAGAAAATTAAGTAAATATTTGATGTAGATTTTTTTAATATTTACTAAGGAGTAGGGTAATGTTAATGGCCCACTTTGGGCCTTTTGTACTTGAAAATCCACCACATCCCTTCACAAATGCCTTTCTTTGCCAGCCTCTTATTATCCACATCCACATATTATTGCTTTTAAGAGTTACAGGGCAAAGGCCTCTTTTCCCTTCTTAAGCACAGTTGAATATTCGTGTTATATACCTAGTACTCCTAGTAGACAATATTCCTTATAAATTTATTTTCAGACAAGAGCAACGACATAGTGGTAACATGGTCGACGTTCAACGACACGCAGGAGTCGCGCGTGCAGTACGGCGCGGGCATCATGGACCAGGAGAGCAGAGGCTCCAGCAAGCTGTTCGTGGACGGCGGCAGCCTGAAGCGGAGCCAGTACATCCACACCGTGGTGCTCAAGAACCTCAAGTATAACACCAAATATGGTAACACCGTGTTGTGATTGTGATTGCTCTTATTTGCTTTTTTTTGACAGAAAGAAAAATCCATCAGCTCTTAACCTGTTTTGCTGTGTAAGTAGGATTTCGCTCTGAGCCGTGTAGAGCCCCAGTTCGATCTTATAACCGCAACTCTTGCTTTAAGTGAAGTATCTGGAACATCTTTCCAAGAAATGTTGTTAAAAAATTATACTTCCAGTAAAAGTCAATTGCTTCTCGCCTTTCTACTACTCTACGTATCAATTTTTAATTCGTAAGAATTAAATTAGTACGTGTAGTCAATATAATTTGTAAATAACAAGGGAATGTTAATAGTTATTGTGCGGGACAGCGTGAACAGTTTAAGAGAAAAAGTGTAAACAATGAACAGTATTTGTGATTAGTGTTATATGATTAGGTTTAAGTATAGTTTAAGTCAAATTAGAGTCTGATTAGATTATTGTTTGTTTAGTATACTCCGGCCTCCTATTGGAAAACATTCCAGTAACAGCGACCAATAGGAGAGCCGGAATTAATTAAAGTTATACGAAAATTGTGAATATTTTTAAGATAGGAATATTGTAAAAATTATATTTTTCTCATATTATAGGCTAAGTAATGATTCAGAAAATGTATAGTTAACATACTATTGTAATTCATTTTTAAATAGAAAATAGCATTTTAAGTAAACGGCTCTCGGTGTGGTAAAGTATCGTCGTACTTAACCTTAAGGAAAAAACCGCGCGCGGGCCCCGCCCCCGCTCTTATTGGTCGAAAAGCGAGCGATCTTATTGGTCGGCCAATGGGAGCGGGGGAATTTCGGGGCCCGAATTTGTATAAAATGCGGCCCACACCGAGAGTCGACACATTCGGCGGCAACACAGCAAGAAGAGCGGACCAACAGGAAGAAATAGGAAGCCCTCGAAGACTTCAGCAACAGCGACGCCTCGGATACAACGAAGGAGCCCCGGGACATCAGCGAAGCCCTAAAGGACATCAACGGAACCCTACGAAATAGTCGACGTAAACAAACTGCGTTTGTTTACGTTTTGCATCCTCTGTTTGAGCGTCAATAAATTGAGTTTGGTGTTTATACAAGGACCTTCTCATTTTTCACCAATCCGGCACCCCCAATAGTTGTGCTCGCGCGGTGTCTCTTGCTGTAAAGTTGGAGCCCGTGCGACACATTTAATGGTCCTTCGAGCCGGATACGTGGAATTGAGTTGGCCTTTCGAACATCGAACTTAATTACAGATCGAGTTGTGAAGACCGAAGAATAGAAGACAGAAGCGCCATGCCCGTCACACGCTCCGAGGGAAAGGGCCGCAAGGTCGCAACACAACAGAAGCCATCATCCGAGGACACCGCTACGACCTCGGGGACCGGCAACAGCGCCGAGACTGCGATCGATTCTACAGCCACAGGGACTACCGCCACGGAAACTACAGAGTATACATCCGCCTCCGTGACGACAGCCACCACGCAGTCATCGGCAACCGCCGCGACCTCCGGCACCGCCGCCACCTCGGGCACCGCCGCCACCTCGGGCGCCACCGCGACCGCCGGCACCACCGCCGCGGCCGCGACAGCAACCAACGCGCCTACGGTCTCGGACTCCGCTGCTACCACGCTGCCCGCTCACGCCGTCAAGAAGACGAACATGAACCCCCCGCGGGGGGGGGTAACCGCCGGTGTCAACAAAAACAGAACAGGAGCATCTACAGTCAAGCGGAACAGGAAGGATGCAACCGGCCCACATGAAACAGGTGGACCGACCACCCCGCGCGCCCCCAGCAAGAGGGGGGGAGGGGGGGGATCAACACACAGCAAGAAGGCGCAGCGGATAGCAAAGGCCAAAGAAGAACTCCTGCGCCTACAGGTCGAGCTCGCGGCGGCGAAGCTGGCCGCCTTGGAGACTGAAGACACAGAAGATGAAGATGAAGAAGGCGACGTCTCTATCACCGAGGTGAACGAGAAGGTGTCCAATTGGCTCGACACCAACAAGAACACAGCAGAGGAGGACGCGACGCCACAGCAGAAGACTCAGCAGCCCGCGCAGCCAGCACCGGCGGGAGGTCCAGCGGACTTCTCGCAGCTGGCTGAAGCAATAACGTTCGCGGTCAAGGCCGCTCAGCGACCAAAGTTCATTGAACTTCCGATCTTCAGCGGTGCACATCAAGAATGGCTGCCCTTCCGCGCGGCCTACTATGAGACAGCGTCGTCGTACTCTCCTATAGAAAACACGAACAGGCTTAGAAGAAACCTCAAAGGAAGAGCCAGGGAAGCCGTGGAGGGCCTGCTCATCACCAGCGCAGCTCCGGAAGAAGTTATGAAGACATTGGAGTCAAGATTCGGGCGACCAGAAGCAATAGCGATGGTGGAGATGGAGGCGCTCCGGGGACTCCCACGCCTCACGGAATCGCCACGAGATATATGCATCTTCTCAACGAAGGTCTCCAACATCGTCGCTACATTGAAGACTCTCAGCTGTTTGAACTACCTATATAACCCGGAGATATGCAAATCTCTGGTGGACAAGTTAACCCCAACACTCAAGTACAGGTATTTTGACTACGCCGCCAGTCAACAGAAAAGTGAACCCGATCTCGTCAAGATGGAAAGATTTCTCAGACGGGAAGCTGAACTCTGCGGTCCATATGCGCTACCTGAACAGGTAGCAGCGCCACCTACAGTTAGAAAACCGCAGAGAGTCAACAACGTGCAAACGTATACACCGAAGTGTCCAGCATGCGACGAGACGGGACACAACACGCAAGACTGTGCAGAGTTCAAGAAGAAGGACAACAGCGGAAGATGGGACCTAGCCAAGGCAAGGAAGTTGTGCTTTCGCTGTCTGCGTTACAGAAACAAAACCCATAGTTGCAAGCCCAAGCCCTGTGGGATAGATAACTGCAAGTATTTTCACAACAGGTTACTTCATTTTGAAAAAAGCACAGAGAAGATTCCTACAGAAGAACAGGACAAAGAAGTAATCAACTCTGCGTGGACAGCAAAAAGAAAACAGTCTTACTTGAAGATCGTGCCGCTGAAGGTGAAGGGGCCCAAAGGAGTCGTGGACACCTTCGCTCTGCTGGACGACGGGTCGACAGTAACATTAATAGACGAAGAGGTCGCCAGGGAGATAGGTGCCACAGGACCCGTCGACCCCCTACGTATAGAAACTATCAACGAGTTAAAGACGTCAGAAGCTGCGTCAAGAAGAGTCACCTTCCGATTAAAGGGTATGAACGGTCATGAAGAGCGAGTCCGAGCCAGAACAGTTAAGAACCTGCAGGTCTCATCACAGAAGGTGTCCAGGGAAGTGGTTCAAGATTGCAAGCATCTGACGGACTTGATGGGACACCTGACGTACGACCAAGCCAAGCCACGACTACTGATCGGACAGGACAACTGGCATCTTCTGGTGACCACAAGGATAAGAAGAGGCGATCATCACCAACCAGTGGCCTCCCTCACGCCGCTGGGTTGGGTCCTGCACGGAAGCCAAACCAGGACAATGAAGCACGCGATCGACTATGTATCGCATATCACAGAAGAATCACCAGAAGATGACCTAGAAGCCATGGTCAAGAAGTACTTCGAAATGGACTCTTTATGCATCGTCCCGAAGAAGCCCACAACAGATCCAGAACAGCAAGCTCTCCGAGTCCTAGAGAAGACAACGAGAAGAATAGGAGAAGGAAGATACGAAACGGGCCTCTTATGGAAACAAGAAGACATCTCGTTTCCCAACAATTACTGCAACGCCGTGAAGAGGCTCGAAAATATAGAGAGAAAATTAGATCGCGACCCGAAGCTTAAACAGAAGTATAATGAACAGATGGAAGCACTCGTCGCCAAAGGCTACGCCGAACGTGCTCCTGCAGACAAGAACCCCAAGAAGACATGGTACTTACCACACTTCGCTGTCATCAATCCAATGAAGCCAGAGAAACTCAGGGTGGTACACGACGCCGCCGCCAAGACAAGAGGGGTGGCGCTCAACGACATGCTGCTGAAGGGACCTGACCTGATGCAGTCGCTGCCTGGAGTCGTCATGCGTTTCCGACAACATCAAATAGCAGTCACGGCGGACATTAAAGAAATGTTCATGCAAGTGAAACTTCGAGAAGCTGACAGAGACTCCCTGCGATACGTGTGGAGGGGCAACAGAAGAGACGACCAGCCTCCAGAAGAGTACAGAATGACGTCTCTGATCTTCGGCGCGTCGAGCTCACCGTCAACAGCAATATATGTCAAGAACTTGAACGCCAAAGAACACGAAGCCACACACCCCGAGGCTGCAGCAGCGATCATAGAGAAGCACTACGTAGACGACTACTTAGACAGCTTCAGGAGTCTAGAGGACGCAGTACGTATAGCTAAGGGAGTTCGAGATATACACGCAAAGGCCTGCTTCGAACTCAAACAGTGGAAGTCCAACTCAACCCTGCTACTCCAAGAGCTGGGAGAGGAGGAGCTCATAGAAGATATGGAACTCTACAAGACAGAAGAGAAAACAGAACGAGTACTAGGAGTCATCTGGAAGTTGAACACTGACGAGCTGACCTTCAACCTCAACTTAGCTCGCGTTCCGACAACGCTACTGGAGGGAGAAACACCTACGAAGAGAGAAGCCTTGCGGATAGTAATGTCACTGTTCGACCCACTCGGCTTCGCGTCTCCTGTCACCATACGGGCGAAGCAGCTCCTGCAGGAAGTGTGGCGCAGAGGAACGGCGTGGGACGACCCTATAGACGAAGATCTCGCGGAGCAATGGACGACCTGGCTGACTCACCTACAGAAGCTACGAGACGTGAAGATACCGAGGCGATACCTGAACTACAGCGACGCTGCCTCGATACAGCTTCACATCTTCACCGACGCCAGCGAGTCAGCATATTCTGCGGTCCTGTATTGGAGAACGAAAACTCCTGACGGCGAGGTCAAGCTCTCTCTCATCGTCGCCAAGGCGAAGGTGGCACCGTTGAAGCTAACGTCGATCCCGAGGTTGGAGCTTCAAGCTGCAGTTATGGGCACCAGACTGGCAGACTCAGTCATAGAAGAGCACGAGAGGAAACCTGACTGCAAGGTGTTCTGGACCGACAGTAAGACAGTACTCACCTGGATCAGGACAGGGTCACGCACCTACAAACCATACGTGGCTCATCGGCTTGCTGCTATAGAAGAAAGTACCAAAGTTAACGAGTGGCGCTGGGTTCCGACGAAGCTGAACGTAGCGGACGACGCGACACGAGACGTCCCGCTCACCTTCGACAAGGATCACAGATGGTACAAGGGACCCGACTTCTTGTACGAAGAAGAGGACCAGTGGCCAGTCGAGACAGATACTAAGAAGATCGAAGACACTTCTGGGGAAGAGAAGGTGAACCACATAGCGAATAAAAGAGAACTTAGATTAACAGAAGGGCTACCCGAAGCCTCACGCTTCTCTAACTGGCACCGGCTTCGATATACTACAGCGCGAGTTCTTCTATTCATTGAACTCTGCAGAAGAAATAAAGAAAGCGTAAATTACAGAAGGACTAAGAAAAACAAAGAACAGGATCCAAGCTGGAATAAGATAGCAAGAAAAACGTCAAGCACTAATGAAACACAGAAGAAAACAACAACAAAGATAAATAGAAAATTCCTTCCAGTCTCTGCCGAGAACCTCAAGCAGGCGGAGGAGTTGCTGATGCGTGCTTCTCAAGAAGAGTCGTTCGCAGAAGAAATAGCCAACCTAAGGAGTGGGAAACCGGTCAACAAGGAAAGCAGACTACATCAACTCAGCGTCACGTGTGTGGATGGTGCCCTCCGGCTTAGAAGTCGCATAAAAGCCGTCAAATACATGCCAGAAGACTTCAAGAGCCCCATGATAATAGACGGAGACCATCCTATAGTTAAGTCATGGATACGAGCAATACACCAACAGCTACATCACGCAGGAGTAGAAGCGACAGTGAACGAGTGTAGACAACAGTACTGGGTGTTACGCCTGCGCCCTACAACGCGCTCAGTACTGCGACAGTGTTTGTTCTGCAGAATGAAGACAGGGACTCCGCCACATCCACGAACAGGTGATCTACCACAGTGTCGTTTGGCTCATCACAAAAGGCCATTCACCTACACTGGGGTGGACTACTTCGGCCCGCTATCTGTAACAGTTGGAAGAACGCGACAGAAACGCTACGTCGCGATATTTACCTGCCTCACTACGCGAGCCATCCATCTCGAAATTGCAGGCTCACTCAGCACCGACTCAGCAGTGATGGCAGTCCGAAGAATGATCTCTCGACGCGGCTGCCCTACAGAAATATGGTCGGACAACGGCACCAACCTAAAGGGAGCTGAAAAGGAACTTCGACAACAAATAGATGAAGCGACGGCGGAAGAAGCTGCAAAGAGAATCATCGCTTGGCGGTTCATACCTCCTGGCGCACCGTTCATGGGAGGAGCATGGGAACGAATGGTCCGGTCAGTCAAGACGGCGCTCGCCGCCACTCTGCACGAGCGACACCCTACAGAAGAGGTGTTATCCACACTACTGGCCGAGGTGGAGTACACCGTGAACAGCAGGCCACTGACCCACGTTTCAGTGAGCCCCGAAGATCCAGAAGCCCTGACGCCGAATCACTTCCTCCTAGGAGGACAGGGTCGAGTACCGCTGCCTGGAAGTTTCACCGACAAGGACGTAGCTTCGAGATCCAGCTGGCGAGCAGCCCAAAGGCTCGCTGACTTATTCTGGACACGCTGGGTGAGAGAGTACTTACCCGAGCTTCAACACCGGCGGGAGCCGCACGGACGGGGCCCAGCTGTGCAGGTCAACGACCTCGTACAAATAGTCGACGCCAACCTGCCCCGTAACGTGTGGGTCAGAGGAAGGGTCATCGACACGTACCCCGGCCCAGATGGAGTCGTCAGAGCAGTGGACATCCGGACAAAAGGAGGAGTTCTACGTCGACCAGTGAGGAAGCTGGTGATCCTGCCCCTGCACGACGACGGACCCGCACACGGAGGAGATGCAACATCGTCGCACGGCGGGAGAGATGTGCGGGACAGCGTGAACAGTTTAAGAGAAAAAGTGTAAACAATGAACAGTATTTGTGATTAGTGTTATATGATTAGGTTTAAGTATAGTTTAAGTCAAATTAGAGTCTGATTAGATTATTGTTTGTTTAGTATACTCCGGCCTCCTATTGGAAAACATTCCAGTAACAGCGACCAATAGGAGAGCCGGAATTAATTAAAGTTATACGAAAATTGTGAATATTTTTAAGATAGGAATATTGTAAAAATTATATTTTTCTCATATTATAGGCTAAGTAATGATTCAGAAAATGTATAGTTAACATACTATTGTAATTCATTTTTAAATAGAAAATAGCATTTTAAGTAAACGGCTCTCGGTGTGGTAAAGTATCGTCGTACTTAACCTTAAGGAAAAAACCGCGCGCGGGCCCCGCCCCCGCTCTTATTGGTCGAAAAGCGAGCGATCTTATTGGTCGGCCAATGGGAGCGGGGGAATTTCGGGGCCCGAATTTGTATAAAATGCGGCCCACACCGAGAGTCGACACATTCGGCGGCAACACAGCAAGAAGAGCGGACCAACAGGAAGAAATAGGAAGCCCTCGAAGACTTCAGCAACAGCGACGCCTCGGATACAACGAAGGAGCCCCGGGACATCAGCGAAGCCCTAAAGGACATCAACGGAGCCCTACGAAATAGTCGACGTAAACAAACTGCGTTTGTTTACGTTTTGCATCCTCTGTTTGAGCGTCAATAAATTGAGTTTGGTGTTTATACAAGGGCCTTCTCATTTTTCACCAATCCGGCACCCCCAATAGTTGTGCTCGCGCGGTGTCTCTTGCTGTAAAGTTGGAGCCCGTGCGACACAGTTATCGTACGCGGATGTTCATCCGTTGTTTATTTGTAATCTTTGCATCGCAATCTACTTAATTATATTGTCGGGGATAGAACTAGTCCAAATAATTCCTCGTAAAACGAAACATAATATAATATGACTATAGTAGCTTTTTTAGAGTAAAATTTATCTGACCATATTTGATTCTAGTGACCATTGAATTCTGTAAAGCTTTGCCAGGCTGACCTCCAAAAAAATAACGCTTTGTTTTGTGGATTCTTGTTATTCTTTATTAAATTTAAACGGGCATGGTTTTATTTAAGTTGTTATAAGTCCTAGTTACAATGACGCGACGGCCTTTGAAAACCAATTACAACATTAGTCTATTTGGTACATTTCAGTTTACCACGCGGGCTCTGTGTACGGCTGGTCGGAGATGTTCTGGTTCCGCGTGCCGCCCGCCGGCGAGGACTGGCCCGTGCGCGCCGCCATTTACGGGGACATGGGCAACAAGAACGCACAGGTACTACTCACTATACCTAGTGACTGCGCGTTCTTCTGTTTGCTGCGTAACGCGACGTAGCAACCTGCAATAAACAATGTTTTCTTACATTATTACTAGCTGACCCAGCAAATGTCTTTTTATAATGGTGCAGAAAAAAGCTTGATGTATGAATAAGAAAAAAAATACTCAAGGGGATGACAAAGAGATATCCTATTGTCAGATTTATCCAATATGCGCACAAAATTTCGAGAATCGGTCAAGCTGTTTCGGAGGTGTTTAACTACAAACACACGAGATTATTATGTAAAGATTAACCAGAAACACCAAGTATTGTGTCTAAGTATATAAGTGAGTTAAACGCTTATTACACAACCCGATGAAGGGCCCTGCATCGAGGGTGGGCGTGTACCCTAGTTAGTGCAGCGCTTATTACGCTTCTCTGCAAATTGGGTCCTAACTCTGTTTTGGATTTATTATTGTTTTGCGACCTGAAATAAGGACGTATTCTATAAAAAGATGATTAATCATTAACCTGGTGTACATTTCTAGTCCCTCTCATACCTCCAAGACGAGGCCCAGCGCGACAAGTTCGACGTGATCCTGCACGTGGGCGACTTCGCGTACGACATGGACACGGACGAGGCGCGCGTGGGCGACGAGTTCATGCGGCAGATACAGCCGCTGGCCGCGCTCGTGCCATACATGACCTGTCCCGGGAACCACGAGCAGGCCTAGTCAGTACCACGCACCACATTGCATTATACATATTATCATGTATTTAGTATATGCCTCCTGTAACCTTGGTTAGGGAATTGACTGACCAGAAAATGAGTTATATAGGCTTTTTGTAATCCTTCTTGGTTTAAAATAAAAGTGACAGTTTAATTTTAACCCTACGTTTTATATTCTGTGAATTAATTGCTATAACTCACAAGAATTTTAATTAACTCTTCTCCTTCAAATAATTACAGGGAAGATGACTTTGCTTAATAAATGGACTGTAACATACTCATAGTTTTTAGCTTACTACATGCTACAAAAAACGCCAGAATATATAAAATTTCTTTATTCCAGTAACTTCAGTAACTACGCGAACCGGTTCCGCATGCCGGGCCGCGACTCCTCGCTGTACTACAGCTTCGACCTCGGGCCCATACACTTCGTGTCCATATCCACGGAGGTCTACTACTTCACGCAGTACGGCCTCAAGCTCATCGTCAGCCAGTACGAATGGCTCAAGAAAGACCTCGCTAAAGCCAACCTGCCCCAAAATAGGTAAATCTCTAAACTTACTTATTTAGGAAAAATCCGTTTTCAAAGGAGTCCTTTTCAACTAGATGTATTTGTCATGTATACGTGATATACGATTGTTAAAGTGAATATTACTATTTTTACTGTATTTTTTAAACACAATTCAAAATGGAAAGTATCCATCATTATAAATAATTTAGTTAAAATTGAATCTTACCTCACTATAAATGCGGTCTATTTTTCTAGAGCAAAGCGTCCGTGGATTATTCTTTTCGGTCATCGTCCGATGTACTGCAGTGACTCGAATGACATCGACTGCAGCTGCGAGTACACCAGGGTCGGTCTGCTCGGCGTGTATGGTACGTTACCGTAACTGGTAGATATCTTGTATATATCTTGATTGTCGACTAAAGCTGTAAAGTTGTAGGGAAAAAAAGTATGAGCAGTGCTCGAGAACGGCTGAATCGATGTGGATCATTTTACTCTTGAAATATTCGTGGCAGTCCACAGAAGGTTTAAAATATGGAAAAATTCCAAAAAAAATAATTGTACATCAACTGCTAGGCGGTACGTAGTTCGGACAGCTAGTAATAAATAAATGTGTCTGAGCATGGCCTTTGGATGACACATTGATATTTACTGCTTGCCGCCACATGTTGAAGCCCCCCCCCCCGCAGGGCTGGAGCCGCTGCTGCGCGAGTTCCGCGTGGACGCGGCCGTGTGGGCGCACGAGCACTCGTACGAGCGCACGTGGCCGCTCTACGACAACCGCGTCTACAACGGCACGCGCCAGCCCTACCACAACCCGCGGTGAGCCCACACTCTACATGTAGGGCATGCCAGCCATACTGTGACTTTTTATCTAGCTTCTACTAATACAGCCTGGGTAGCGGTTTCAATGTGATAACACCCTTATTATGGTATTCAAAAAGTCTGATTTCTATAAAAATGTTGACGTTGAAATAAATCTTTTGATCATGACTCCTTGACGGCCCTTCCGTGTTTTGTGGTCTCTCATATAACTTGATATTTGACAGACATTCTTTTTTGTGTTGATTGTCATTTCATTAGAGTGAAACCTTTTAATGTTCCATCAAAGAAACAAGTCCCGGACGGGTTATTGCCATAATTAATAATATCTAATTATTTGACTTTGGTGCACTATTATGCTTAAAACTAATCATTACAGGTATTCCATATGTCACCTTATAAAACTTAACACTTTTGTTAATATATTATTCGTCTTGTGTAAAGTTCAACTTAAAAGAAAACTATTAAGTTATAATATTCATCATTTTAACAAATCTTTCTACAATAATAATACTAATCTTTGAGGAGCTTGGCTACTAAATCAGAGGTTTAATTAATATAGCACGAATATTTATTATGTGTAAGGATAGACTATTTGTATTATCTCCATATACCGTAACAATCCTTAGATTACATTTTTATTAACTCAAAATGCTGGTCAAAGAAGTATAAATGGTTTAGTGCTAACAGTTTTCATGTCTTTTAACGGTTGTTTTGCTCAAATAAGCTTTAAATCCGTACTTAAATAAAACTTCTAGTGTTATTTTTTTGTGTCTAAAATTACTGTTTGTTTTCGTGAAAAATAAAGTATGTAGAGTGGGTTGTATTTGTATACCAATAGATAATATCATTTGGAACGAGCTTTGTGATAATTTATGTCAAAATTCCAAAGGTAAATATATGTTTTATTTATTGTTATTTATATTTCTAACATAACACTTTAAACCTGCAACTTATTAATTGTATTTATATTTTATTATAATATATACCCATGCTTTACTGGTCAAATTTCGAAAGATCAAAGGAACTTTAACCTGTCTCTATAAAATCTTCCTAAACGACTAACAGCTTACAGCTTTGTATCTAACCATAACCTTATTGTTTATGCCTGGGTTCTTTTCCAAAGTTAGTGTTTTTTTTGGTAAAATTAGTGTAATTCACTTCAAACCTTCAGCATAGCCTTTGCAGTAATCCGACATTGTTAAAACATTCTGGACAGATAGTACCCACAGCAAGAGATTGTATGCATGCTTTGAACGCATACCGTAATCGATTAACGTTACCTGAAACATTATTAACATTTGTTTTCAGAGCTCCCGTGCACATAGTGACTGGTTCGGCAGGATGCCAGGAGAAAACCGATCCCTTCAGGCGTAAGTCCTTATTACTCTTTTTATTTCACCGAAAATATTTTAAAATTAAGTAAAGAAAAAAAATAACACCAACGACAATGTTGAACTTGGTTATTTATTATACATTTTGAAACTTATTCTGATAAATGTATTGTATAAATTAACACCTGCTTTGGCTTAACTATCACTAGACATGATAGATTGTGGTTGAGATCACCACGCCAAACCCACTGCGTGCGTCGTGTCGCGGGTTCGATCCCCGCGTAACACAAGCATTTGTGTGATCCACGAATGCTTGTTCTGAGTCTGGGTGTCTATGTCCATGTGATTTGTATGTTTGTGAAACCCCCGCGACACAAGGATTAAACTCCCTACTGCGGGAGACGTTTTTCTAAAAAAGATGCATGTTGTGTCCCAGCGGACCCCGAGCCGTGGTCAGCGTTCCGCAGCAGCGACTACGGCTACACGCGGTTCGTGGCTCACAACAAGACGCATGTCTACTTCGAACAGGTATGCACATTAATAAGTATTTAATCATTTATTTATTTTGCTTTCGTATGCGATTTAGTCATGTTGCAATTGTTGATGTAAAACGTCGCTTATGGCAATGTATTCCACTTCCCTAAAAGGTCAAACTACAAGTTATAGTTCTGTCAATAATCTGAATCTTATCAAAAGGGAATAAGCATTGATCATAAGTATCTTTAGTTGAATTTACACAGGACTAATACTTTTCTACTTAATGTGAAGACTTGCTGAAGGCGTTGATGTCTGATTGTTGCTTAGTTTCATTCAAATATTCAACTCTTAACGGCAAGAAATATTGTTTCAGGTCGACGTGGATTTATTGGGCGAAGTGATCGACTCATTCTGGATCGTCAAAGATGAGCACAAGCCTTACAAAATATAATCTAACTAACCAACTTTAACTAGTTGTAATGATACCAATGCATACGTAAAACTCAATGAGACGTAATAGTTTACGAGTCCATGGATTTTATTTTGTGATGTTACTAAACATTTATTCGTAGTTTTAATAGTTACTTTTATATTATTTTAAGTTTTGACTAAGGGATCATGTACTTTATTTCGATGACGGTTTTCTTAAACACGAACTTGCATTTTAGTATGGTTTTAGTTGAAATGTTATGATGTATTTCACGCATTATACACAAAATTGTAAATTACGAATCTCATTTTTTGTAAATCTTGTGTTTTTAATAAATAGATTTAGTATATAATTTATGTTTTTTTTTCTCCTGAAAATATGACAAATAGTACAAACTAGAAGAGAGAGAAGAAGTCTTGGAAGCTTTGGCAATTTTTTGTCTAATAATCTATCTCTCGCTCCCTCTACTATGTGAACTTGTATGCCCACTGTTATACTATAGGTGAAGCAAATTAATATGATGGTACTTGCAGAGCTCCGGTTCACATAATAACGGGCTCGGCCGGCTGCCAGGAGGGCAGGGATCACTTCCTAAGTAAGTAACTCATGCAATTAACATCACTAACGTATTATTCAACTTGTAGATCATTTTAATATTAGTGACTTTCAAAATATCGGCAAAAAGCCTACCGCCACCCCTTAAATAGTGTTGCAGTTTGTCATAACAGCACAAATGTTGGCTGGCCCCTTTTAACCGACTTAAAAAAGGAGGAGGTTCTTAATCATTATTTTACAATGTTTAAAACCTCAGAACTTCGGACTGGCTGAACCGATTTCATTCTTTTTTATTAAGTTTGGTTCGTAAAAAAATAGTATTTATTTTAAGAGTGCTTTTTTAATAAAAAATATATTAAGAAAACATTATTAATAAAATGTGATTTACATCATCAGACAAGCAGCCGAAATGGTCCGCGTTCCGCTCGCAAGACTACGGCTACACAAAGTTCAAGGCGTTCAACAAAACGCACATCCACATGGAACAGGTCAGTGTCAGTACAAGCTCGCTTAGATAAGACAATGATATCAATATGTATTCTAGCTGCCAAGCAATAAAGTTCATTTTAGCTCATTTATAGAGCTTTACGCTTTTATAACCTAAATTTTATCTGTTCTTAACTCCTGCCGGGAGTTTGTGGATTACGATGACATATTAGCAATTAGTGTCAACCTTCCAAAGCGTAAAGACATGCCCCTGGTCTAGACAGGCGAATAGACTAAAAAAAAACAAAAACGCACTATGGTATTTAAATCTTGTGTCGCAGGGGATTTCACAAGCATTCAAGTCACATACACAAATACATCCAGACTGAGGACAAGCAATCGTGGATCACAGAAATGCTTGTCCTACGTGAGGATCGAACCCGCGACACATCGTGCTCTTTAGGTTTGGTTTGGTGAACCCAACCATACGGCTATCCGTGCAGTCGCCACATAGATCATACAACCTAATTATTATAATGTTCATTGTTACAGGTGTCAGTTGACCTTGAGGGGCAGGTGATCGATTCGTTTTGGCTGATCAAAGACAAACCGGTGCCAGTTTTTAAGATATAGAATTCATGCACTCATATTTAGAAGGAGCAACCCGTGATCAAACCGCATCAATAGTAGTTTCAGATCAGGGATTCTTACCTCATATTACGAAAAAGGTTGTATTATTATTTTAGAAATAGGAAACTGCAGACTAAATGCAATGTTAGCTGAACAAAACTCACTCAAGCTTTGAATTATAATATTTAGGTACCTGTTACATATAGTGTAGAAATATTAATAGTGTTACTCTGAAGCCTAAATATAATACTCATCGTATGGCAATAAGTAGCCAATTTGGTATTAAGTTCAATTTAATAGGAGTTTATAATGTACCAGCAAAGTAACATAGTTATCCCACTGATTGAAATACCTCACTCTGAAATATGCATATATTTTACTCGCTTTATATTGTAGGAAATAATTAGTTAGGAGACGGTAGTCTGTAGCTCTTGCCATTTAAGATATTTGCAGTTTAGCGACATTAAAAATGTTGTTTATTCGATTTAGGCTAGGCTTAGGTACACAAAGTAAAGTACAGCTAAGCATTCAATGCAAATAATAAAAATGCAATTTATATTAAAAGCCTTCATTTATTAGTTACTCAGTTGTATTGTTAAGTAAATTACTTAAATTGTTTCAGTTTTTCTAAATATAAATAAAGTTTTTTTTAACTAATTAATTAACTCTTCTTTTTATTGCAGAACAATATGGTTCTCATATCACAACTTGTCCTTGTGTCTTATTACCTCACTTTTGCATTACATATCGGTTGCGTTGTTGCAGCTTGGAATACTTAGATTAGTTTCATTAAGTAGTTCCTTGTGTTGAGGGTTTGTGAACAAAGCTGTCAGCAGTCCGTGTGCGGACAGCCGCGCGGCGTCCCGCAGCCTCGCGCGCAGCAGCGCCGCCGGCCGCCGCGACACGCGCGCCGCCGTGTTCACGTTGTGAACAAACATGTCCTGGATACAGATGGCCCTCTCTACATCCAGCGGCTTAAAGCCGGACTCTCTCATATTCTTTTTATATAAATAAAATATTCCAGACACGCTGGTGTTGCCTAAAAACTCAATCTTCCTGATCGGACGACCCGCGTAAGGCGACACGATATAGTCGTCGAAGTTAAATTCACTGTAGTAAGTAAAGAAGCCGGTCAGAAGTCGATACAAACTGATATCTGTATTTGTGCTGTTATATGGAATCTCATCGAAACTCAAATCCCACAAGCCTTCGAAGTGTCTTTGTTTATTTTGCAATCGAAACACTGGGGGAACCATATTAATTTGTTGCAAATAAAATATAATTAACAGGTACAAGTGAAAGCTTCTCATAATTGTTTTCTTGTTCAATTCTTGGACTTGAAACCAATATTTTATGATGGCAACAAGAGGTTTGAATTTTTCGTTTAAATTGAAGTAGTATCGGTTAAGGGCACTCGTTTGGTAGATGGAGTTATTGGTGAATATGACGTCACAGAGGCGGCCCGTGGGGCGGTGGCGGAAGGTGAGCAGCGAGGAGTCGGCTGGGGGGGGGAGCAGCTCACACGTCATGTCGGAGAACATGTCCCGCTGCAGCTGCAGGAGCGCCGTGGCTTCTGTGAGCACGTACAGGTCCGCCGAAGTGTTAAAGTTCGGTATTTTGACGTAGCAGTCGACGTCGCTTGTCTTTATTCCCACTCCCATCGCGGCCGATCCGTGCGGAATCACTTCAGTGCCTGGGACGAAAATATAAAAGTTTATTGCCTAGTACCTACCTATATAATACATTATTTCTCAAGTTTCTTCTTGCTGGCAACAATAAGTAATTATTTATCAATCCAACTTCATAGTATTTATATCAGAGGCAGTAAAATATAGATTTATATTAGTTTAAATTTTATTATACAGTAGCTGTTGCCCTCAGGTTCGCCCGCTTCAAATAATAACCCCAACATAAAATAAGACATAAAATCGGGATTTAACTATCCTTTGTATTAATCTTGTTTGCGTGAAAGAGGAACAATTTTTTACGATTGTAATATTGGTAGGGTTAGGACTATATCCCACCTGGCCACTGCCGTTGCATGGTAGTCTTGACGTCGTCTAACACGCGGCGGATCTGAGCCTTGTCCTCTGATGAGAACATGACGTTCTCTACAAACCACTGCACTTGTGAGTCGAAGTCCCCGTCCAAGCATATCTCTTGCGACAAACTTCTGTCACATAAGACCAACGGCAGAACTACAAAAATATAATAATGTTATTAATCAAGTTTGAACCACCATACAAAAAGTTCTATAAATTAATATCCTATTATTTACAATTAAATTTACCGAAGAGAATTTTAATCTAAAACGACATTTTCTAAAATTGAATCCTAGCTTGATCAATTTGAAGCCTCCGAAACCTATTTGCTTATATTTAAAAACATGAAAATCGTTAGGGTACTTTCCGAAATTCAAATATATTATATTCATCCATATAATTCGCCCTTTAAAAAATATAAGCTCAAATATTAAATGGTTACACTTGATCTTTCTCGTTTTCGTTGAGATTTAAAAAATAGGTCATCGCAAAAAAAAACAAATTATAAGTAACAAGTATACTTAGATAGGTACTTACCAAGAAATAAAATCATAATTTCAAGTGTACAATGACGATATTTACATCAGACTATAAAAACTATATTAATATGTCTCAAAAATGACAATACGAGGTGAAAATTAACTAATTGTATTATATTCATTGTAAGATGCTTGAAGATAAAATAGAATAATTCAATATAAATATTGAACACCACTGATATCTCGGCGCAGAGCAGAGCGCCACCGGCGTCCACATGCATGGTCAATACTTATATAAAAACCGCGATGTGACCTTGTGTGACAAGCGACTAAGTGTAATTACTCTAAACCTTAGCAATTACTGGGCTATTGAGATTAATGCTGAACTTGTTTGTAAGAGTTTTAAAATTAACTTATTAAACTTCTGTCATTCATATCAGAGAGTAGTTGACCAATAGTTGTTAAATAAGTAGGTAATTATTGCAGGTGCTATAGTGCCGGGAGGAGATATTATGTTCCATATAATGTCGTTAGTTAGCGAATCCATCCATTGTCATGCTATTCTAATTTGGGTGTCGATTTGCACAGGTCTTGGCAAGTATAGTAGGTAAAAATCGGTAGCTTGGTGCTTCTTGAAAAGCTTTTGCGGCAAACTACAGATGAGATAGGAAGTCAGCAGCCAGGTCGCTGGGCACAGTGTCCGCTATGTTATAGTTTTGACCAAAGGCATCTTGAATACATAAATCCTTGTCCAAGTTCAGCGGCGTGCTGTCAGGCCTCTTTAGATAATCTTTGTAATCTGAAAACTCTTCAGGGATAGTGCTGATGTTCCGGAACACGCTTCTATGGTAAGTCTTGCCGTTTCGAACTGCTAACACATTGTCTCTAAAGTTAAATATACTGTAGTATTTAAAGAATCCTCCCAACAGTTGATACAGACTCTCCGTATTATTTGATTTGAATGGTATCATATTAAAGTTCGTGTCCCATCCATTCCTATAATTATCACTTAAATTTTCCTGAAGGACAATGGGTGGGGGAACAATATGCTTTTGTTCCAAATAAAAAATAACTAAAAGACACAGAATGTGACTTCTAAAATGTTTAGAATTGTCCAAGTGATTGATCCAAACTTTGACGAGGGATATGAGAGGCTTTATTCTTTCGTCCAGTTTTAAGTAGTAGGTTAAGAGTAAGCTGTTCTCGACACTGGTTTGGCTACTGAAGCTGAGGTCGCACTTCCTGCCCGAGGCAATGTGGGTGAAGTGCAGGACCAGCGTGGGTCGCGCGCCGGCGCGGGAGCCGCCGCGAGCCACGCGCCGGTAGCGGGCGCGCGACCGCAGCAGCAACACCCGCGCACGCTCTGACACCTCACTGTCATCATTCACGTTCACCACCAGATCAACGTCGCAATTCTTTAAAGCCAATCTAGTGAACAATGAACCAATGGGGAACACCTCAACATCTGCAATTAAACAAGATTATTAATTACTTCCTCTCCAATTTTTCTACATCGTTGCGTTACGTTATATCAGTGTTTAACAAGTGTATATCGCTGTCACTAATGTATTATTTAACTTGTTGATAAGACGTACTGCTGTTTGTTATCCCTATCTAAATAAACAAGTAATTTGCGTAACTGAACCCAATTGATAACTAAACCTAATTGTAATATTAATTCACATTGTAAGTGATTGCAAGATTAGCATCGGAATAATGTAATAACTGACCCAGCCAGGCCCGGGTCAGGGTGTGCCGCACGTCATCATACACTTGACCCAGCGCGGCGTACTCCGCCGGCCCGAGCCCCTGCTCCGCCAGCACGACCCGCGCCTGCGCCTCGAAGTCCCGCACCAGTAGCAGCTTACAATACTCCCACTTACCCAAGCAGACCAGCACCAACGCTAATACTGCCACTGAAGTACCTACACAACACTAGCCCATTAGTTTAACGGTTCAAAGCAGTTGTTACGGAGTCGCTGAAGTCGTGTTGATGTTAAAAGTGAGTTACCTTGAAATGAAACTACTTTTACGGATTTTATCGCGGTTTAATTTTAGATTTTAGTTCCCGACGTTTCGAAACCTTTGCAGGTATCATGGTCACGGGCAGACTGAGATGGCGTTCGTCTTGACAGAAGATGTTGCTCGTTCTACCTTCATATTTTAATTAATTATTTGTGGTCCGACCTACGCAGTATGAGCTCACTGTGTCTCGATGTCTTGCATCCGTAAAATCCGTAAAAGTAGTTTCATATCAATGTCTAACATTCGCGTAAACCTAAGAAACCACTAGTGAGTTACCTTTTAATTTCATATTCTTGAATTAACAAGATGCCCAATTTACTTCGTTCGTCAGGTACAACGCTAAGCAAAAGGTAGGTCAAGCATTAAATCAATATTTCTAAATAAAGGTACGCTAATCTACATTAATATTTAAAGTACCTACATTAAAAATAAATAAACCTAACCAAATAATCTTAATAAATTACCCTATACAAATTAACTATGAATAATATTATTATTAAATCTAATTAACCTCTGTTAGAAGTCAGACATAGTTACTGCATCATTAAGTACATATTGTTATGTTGAGATTTACCTGATGATTATAATTATTGATTTCACGTATCGTTAAGCTATAATATATTATACAAGTTTAGATTAGCGAGCTCTAGTTAAAACATTTATAATTAAAGGGCGAACAAAGTAGAATAGACTGGAGCTAGAGAGACCGGACACAAGACCACTAAATGAAAGTGTTTGTGTTTCTATGCGTACAATTGTATTAGGCATAATAGACATTCAAAAAACCACGCACTGAAAAGACCTCAAAATAATTTAAAACCTTAATGCTCGAAGATAGAGTTTAATCTACGATTATAATTGATTTCTATTTAAACGTTTTGTCATTAGAAATATAAATGGGTAGTTTAAAATAAACATAAATTAGTACGTAATATATTCTAGAAGCACCGACCACACATAGGTAGCACAGAATTTAAATAAGTATAGATTAGATACGCAACGAAAACGCCTAAAAACCTATAATGAAATAAATTAAACAAATAACGAAGGGGCTACTAACGCTCCCAATAAAGAGAAAACTCAAGGACTCATGCATTCTTCCCCCTTCTTCTGCAACGATCCATGGAGCGCATTATTTTCCCACTCATTTTCTTGTTTGTTTATCGTTTCGGTTGGATTTTTATAACTCAGATTTGAGGGACTTCCCGTTAAGCTAGCAGGCTGAAATTTTTGGGTAGCGTCAAACCCGATAACAATAAAATTTATAACTATAAAAACGGCTGGACCGATTTTGATAAAATTTGAATGAAGTGACATTTAAAAACGTTTTAAGAAAGTGGGTATTTTGATTTTTAAAGTCAATTTTTTTTTAGGAGTTAAGCTTACTGATCGCAATATCAACAAGAAAGTGAGTGTAGGTATAAAAACGTGGGAAAAAATTAGCAATCGCCCAAATGAGCTCGGTACTACAATGGATGAACAACTACACACAGACTAGTTTGCAACAAAAGGAGACCTCACGGCAGGTTCGACTCTTGTGCTCTGTGAACCACAAACCGAGATAAATGGAGGGTGGGATCCTTTATCCTGCCTTGAGGCACTTATAGTGGCTGGTAACAAATAAATATAATTTGTGTATTAGTAGCGCATGCTTCACAGCGCAAGTCGTTTACATATCGTCATGTTGTTATAATAACTGGACAGCTAATGTATTCTTAATCGTTACATATAGGTACACATACAGTACGTCGCAGGCAGTAGTTACTGTCGAGTCAACAGCACTGTATTTTTTAGTCTGTGTGCTTTTGTACCGATTGCCGCTGTTGCACATTGCCAAATATGAAAGTAGTATTTTATCGAAGCTGAAATAGTCAGTCACGGTGTGTACAAAACCACTAGTTTTTTTAACATCTATATAAAAATACGTTTTTATGAGAAATTATGTTTTATTACTCATATTAAGTTTAAATATTACACGTGAAATCCAGAAAAGGTATTCCATAATCATTATCAAATTATTGATAAGTATACATACTTATATTCTAAGATAAACTAGCCACAAAATAGCATAGTTATATTGTCCTCTTAACATTAATTATTCTGTTTGATCAGCTGATTGTGTAATACACTCATGTTAAAGTAAGATTTACTTAAACATGTACAATGCACATAAATAAATTAATACTGACAGTAACAATATGTTCATGTTGCAAAGGCAGTCCTTATCTGATGACACTAAACGACGCACGTTACACCTGTCGTTGTGTTCCCTGGCTTTCCCACACTTACAGTATATTATCACACGTAAAGTATGCTCATATCACAACACATTACTCGCTTCAAGTACTCTTTATGTTTCCTCTCAAGTTCTTATTATTTTGTGCAAACCAATTATTGAAGCTATTCTGTAAGTTTCGCTTGGCTTTCTTTGGATTATTCTTGTGGATTCTGTTTTGGATAACAGGCACCTTTTCAACCTTCTGACCAGTGTTTCCAGGTCTTTGGTGTTTTGGCGGCGGCGAAGGTAACTGCTCAATGCATGGGTCTTCTGTGAAGATCGATTTTAGAAAACTACTGGGTGATTCTTCTTCATATTTTTTTGACGCGAACTTGAACAGTGAAATTATTTTATGTGCTAGTCTTTCATATATAGCAACAGTGCAGTTCTTGCTGTGTTGGAAGGGATCCTGCAAACATATTCTCGATTCCATCCTTATTTTGACACATATGCCACTCAATACATGGTCCTTGTATAGTGATAACTCTTCAGGTAAAGTACTTAAATCTTCAAGAGCCTTTTTGGTTATCACTCGGCCGAGATATGGTGATATAACATTCTGTTGATAATTAAATGTGCTGTAGTATGTGAAGAAGCCACCCATCAGCTCATACAAGGAGAGGTCAGAGGTATTTGAATTATTGTACGTAGTACTATCAAAGGCTGCATTCCAATTCTCAACAAAATAAGGGGGCATGTATTTTTGTAGGTCATAAACTGAAGGCAAGATGTTCAATGTTTGTAAATAAAATATTAACATCAGGATAAGAGAATAGTTAGCCATCAGGTTGGTTCCTGTAAATTTATAGACCTTTGACCAGTACTTGATAAGTACCGCCAGCGGCAAAGCCCTTTTATCCCAATGTAAGAGTAGTGCAATTAACTGGCTATTATGTACCCCAATTGGACTTTGGAAGTTAACATCGCATTGGCAATTAGTGGGTATGTGTATAAACTTTACAATGGGCACTTTAGCAGCTGTAATAGCAATAACCTGGGCAAATGTGCGATAGTAACGCTTGAGTATATTCCTGGCACCCGTCACATGTCTGATGGTGGGTGCTATGTTTGGGGGCAGGACTATGTGACAGTCCACATCACTTGTTTTAATGCCCAGTCCGGTCACTATTGAACCAAATGGTATGACTTGACATCCTGAAACAAATTATACTTGAAAACCACTTATTTATTATCTGCTCTTATTTACTAGTTAATGTTTATACCAACACATACTGTAAATAAACTAATATTCTGAAAATTTCAAATCTACATTAGAGAAGCTAAATCCCGGTATATCTAAATTCTGATGAAGTGCTAATTACCTGGTGCAAGCTGTTGAAGAGCATCTTCTAAATTATTAAATATGAGCTGCAGCTCCTCTACTCTGTCCGCTGTCAATCGTACAAATTGTAATATTTCTTGTACTTGATCGTCAAAGTCTCCATCGAATGATAGTTGCGAGGTATCCAATATATCTAATGAAAACAATTAATTGCGTGTAATGGTAAAGTAGAATAATATAACGAATTAAATCTAAAGCTAAATCTCCTCGTATCACTTAATCAGGTAGTAAAGGTAACATATGCATTACATATGTATGAATATATTGCACATAATAGACATCGGACGATTGAATTTATATATCATGCGCACCAGACATTAAATTATTTATATTATATATAGGTACCTTCCTGATCCATGTTAAATGATAAAATATTTACATCCGTAAATTACACATAAACAAACAATGTGGTTTGTCGTTTAAATCGTTATCATGTAATATAATATGTCAATGTGACATTTTACCAAACGTCAATGTGACTGCACAGCTCTCTCTATATTTACTTTAAAGGTGCAGCTTCATGGAGTCGCTCGACACTCGTTTCCAGCGACAAATACGGTAACATGATAATAATAATGTAGCTACAAAGCTATAAAATTGAGTTTTGACCTTTACTCTATGCTGCACAGGCACGGTAAACCTCAGTGATTGTAACCTTACCATTTATTTTTAAGAATAAAATATATGGCGGATTCCGATTTATTTAAGTTATTATTTTTAGTAAAACAAACATCTACCTAAGATAGTCCAGCTCCAGTTAAGTCAGTATACAAGTAGGTAACTTTAAAGGCGTAGCCGCACGCAATCGCTCGTCGCTCGTTTACAGCGACAAATCCAATCACGTGACCCTATTTTTAAATTTCCCGCGACTCGAAAAGTCACTGCTTCATGGAGTCGGTCGTCGCTCGTTTGCAGTGACAATCTGGTCGAGCGACCGCATTTAAAAAAAAATCCCGAAAAACAAAACATTAATATCTATAATCTAATTGTGAACTGGCTATTATGTAGAAACAATGCACATATTAAAGTCGATAAAACTGTACAGTGAGGAAACAAAATTATGGTTTAAACGCACATTGTGTCCATACTCTACTAATATTTATGAAATGTTTTAAAGTGTTTACCTTGTCCGATTCCATTATTTACGGGACTTAATTTAGAGACCGTTTGCAGCACCGCTTTTATATAATTTACATCGACTTGTCTCGACCGCTTAATTTTCTTTTCTCTATTCTATAGTGTATTAATTACCTGTGATCTTTTTTTTCCCAGCGACAAAGCTCAAAATTTTGAGCTTTATTGCTACATATTACATGACCAGATTTGTCGCTGCAAACGAGCGACGAGCGACTGCAAAGGCCATAGCTCAACATTTTCAGCTTTGTCGCTGGGAAAAAAAGATCATAGGTAATTAATACACTATAGAATAGAGAAAAGAAAAGAAAAAAGTTTTCTTCCATATTTTGTCGCTTTTTCGAGACGCGGGAAATTTAAAAATGAGCGACGAGCGACCATGAGGCTACGCCATAAGAACAATTTTGCTAGGAGCAGTTCAACGATTCTGATTTTAGACCGTTCATTTCCAGCGGAAGTTAATAAATATTTTTAAAATCACGGACCTTGAATTGCACATCACTTCTATCAAGCATCTTTTATTATACAAGTTTCTGTAATCTTGTTGTAACACATTTCGCAACATTTTGAAAAACAGTACCTACACGGTAATGGTAATTTTTTCCGGTTCCGGGAAGGGACGTATTTCTGAATACCACTATAGGGAGACAGTCTACTATTGTTCGCAATTTCTTTGCTATAACATTTAACAAAGAAGCAATTACTAATATAATAGTTTTTAATATGTTACTCAAAGGAGACTGACTTACTGACTCAAACTATTGAACAGATCTGGCTGAAATTTAACATGCATACGACATCCGCTAAGAAAGGATTTTAATAAATTCTGCGCAAGGGATAAAAGTGTAATTCGTCATTTAATATCTCCTGATTGAATTGAAATTAAAGATTAAGCCTGCAAAAATTGCGAGTTCCACCCACACACCCTACCCGCCCCTCACGCATAGGCCGCGCTGTTAATAATTTACGTTCACAGGTCTCGCTCACGCGCAAATAGAGTAATCTAATTAGGTAAAGAACAAAGAAACCGTCTTATTTTTTTAGAAATGCAAATTGAACCAGTTTAATATAAGTACAATTAAAAACAACAGAGTAATGATAAATATTAACATTTGTCAGTCGGTTTGTTCCGGTTAATCTATGAAGTGGGTGAAACGATTTTGATCTGTTTACGTGCGAGGAATGACAGTTTTTCTTTATTTTTAGCTCAAGAAAATCGTATACATATATGTCTTATAATTTTTTCAATAACGCAAATATATGAAAGTAGATAATAAAATAAAAATAACAAAAATGAACGAATAAATAACTTGTTCAATATTTGTTGAACCTCCACTTGGACGAAGTCGCAGCATAGATACTTAATAAAGATGCAGGAAAAAAACATCTTAAACATTTTATCTATAATATTATAATACAAAATGAATCCCTATTTCCCTTGGTCACGGCATGGCATGACGCGTGAACGCTTGGACCAATTTTGCTAATTCTCTTTTTTACTGTTGTATTTGTTACTGTCAAGAGGTTCTTATTAGTTAATATTATTTCTTAAACAATGAAAAAATGAGTGGAAGAAGTAAGCATGTTAGTGTATCATGTAGTGTTAACGTTAATCAATAGGTATTATTTTATGGCGGGAAGTTGCAGTGCAATGCTGCAATGAAATAAAATGTTTGGTTCCACAAAATTATATTATTGTCTTTGATACAATTTTCTGACTCTCGGAATACATAATTGAAACAATAAAATCCATGTATCACGAAAAATACACTCAATTATTAAAATAAAATTTTAGCATTCAATTCCAATATTTTATTAACATTTATAGGTAGTTATTTATAACGGAAGTCAACATGAACTTGAATTAATATTGTCAAAGGGTATTTTTCTTTCTATTTTACATATATGATAAAATATAACTTAACAAACATGACATCAGTCTCCAACTGTAAAGAACGAGCCAGTGTCTGGCGTAACTCTATTTTGTACCTATTTAGATTTAATTCATACCTAGTTATCTACGACATAATTTGTTCAAAGGCCAAACATTTGAAAGTAATGTCAAAATAAAACAACGAATGTATAAGATTTCTCATTTTTCTATTTTATTTTATCATGCAGCATTAACATTTCTTTAAATTCATTCTTACTTTAACCGATAGTAGCGGCTAAGGTGTCAGTATTGTTATAATTATTATGTGTTCCCTACTATTTTAATACATTTTGAAAAAAGAAATGCAATAATAAACTATTTTGTAGGTCAGAAAATAAACTGGTCTAGCATAATAATATTTGAACGTCTTATTTTGATATTTCTTTCCCGTTATACCTTTAACACCACATTTACTAAATCTAAAAATGATTTTTTTTTGTTTGTATTGCATACATACTTTTATTAATTGCCATAATAGGACAGTTTGTGCGAAACCTAACTTCTCACACGAGAAATGCCTGCGAAGAAGAAATGACTGCGCTGTTTACTGTAGCAGCATACTTATTTAGACAACACAATGTAGGGCTGCTTTATTCTCTAAAGTCCACGAAAGAGCAGAATTTCTTAGAAATAATTTTGATGATCACTTTTTAAATAAAGCAGGGCAGGTTAAGAAATCAAACAACTTTGATTATAGTTGAAATTAAAATTTCTAAAAACCGCATAAAAATAAATCGTACGTGACTTAGCTTAATATTAAAATAATTTGTATTCACTATGTCTATTGATAGAACGATTTTTACACTAAGTAAAAAAAAAACTTTACAGTCTCAAGACAGAACATGGCTTCTGTAACGTCACTTTTGTGCGCAAGCGACAGTCAACTCGCTGACCTCACTTGTTGGGGAGCCGTTGATGTTGATAGCTCTGATCAATGCGTCGGCGCTTTTGATCAAAGTAGCGGCGTCTGACGTCGGGAGGTTGCTGTTTACGGGCAATGTTTCGGCATTTTCAGTTAAAGTTTCGGTAGTATTATTCAGCTTTTCGTTCTTGTTAGTCATGCATTCATCTGCATGGTTTGCCTGAGTTTCTATTTTGGTACTGGACACAGCCTCACCCGACACTGTTTCGACAGTTTTCGTGTTGTTCTTCACGGGCTCATGTTCTGGAGACTCTGATTTGGAGTTGAGCGTGTCTTCATCATCGTAATCAGATTCCATTCCAATATCATTGTTGTCCAATTCTATAGAATCGTCTATGGTGTCGCTCCGACAGTGTGATATCAAAAATTGTTTAAGCATCTGTGTAAACCAGGTTTGCCATGAGGACATGAAGAACTTGCCGAAATCTCTAAAAACGTGCACATCCCCGGTGACCAGCCGCACGGCCACTACGGCGCTCTTGGGGTCATTACAGAACGTCAAGATCAACAGGAACTGTATGCCCAGGTCATGCTTATCTGCAGTTATTATTTCTTCCGTGATCTTGGCTTGCCTCTCGACAAACGTCATGTCAACAATGCTGTACAGCTTAGAAAACGACTTTCTCTTCCAGATAGCTTTGTTCAGGCATGCCGAATACTTCTCTTTTTCTTTTTTAGTTTCAGGATTGACAGTTTCTTCAAGCAAAGTCAGTTTGATTTTGAATAGATTTTCGAAGATGTCTTTTACCAAATCTCTTACGACTACCTTCCACTCTGACTCCATAATAGTATTGAGTAGTCGAGGGAACAAATTCACTCTGTACTCAGGATGTGACTTTCCTCTGAGCAGTTTAGGTTTTTCTTGTAATATAATCGGTAGAAAGTTTTGACAACCATTTAGTTTATCTTTTTCGTACGCGTCCGCAGCAAATATGAAGTAGCATTTGAGATCTCCTGCCAGTCGGTTGGTTATCGTGGAAGCGACGTTGTGACACTGTTCGAATGGGTCTTGCACACAGAAGGCCGTCTGATACCTCAGCGGCAACGCGTAGTTATTCAGAACATTCGTCTTGTATCGTTGGAACTCGTTAGGCATCTTGGCGGTGTCTTTGAATAACTCTTTTTTAACGGGAGTGCCAAAATACGGGCAGATGACCAAGTCATCGAAGTTGAACTTGGCGTAGTACTCGAAGAAGCCGCCGAGCAGCTCGGCGATGCTGGAGGTGTTGGCGGTGGGCGGCAAGGCGGAGTCCGCGCGGAAGCCCGTGTCCCAGCCGTCCACCAGGTAGGCCGCGCCGCCCGCCGCCTGCAGCCACTCCACGGACGGCAGCAGCGCGATGGGCAGCTGCTGCAGGTAGAACACGATCATCAGCGTGAGCGCGTAGTTGGTGAGCTTGCCCGTGCCCGACAGGTCGTGCACCTTGGCCCAGTACTTGATGAGCACGGCCATGGGCAGCAGGCGCGGGTCCGAGTGCAGCAGGAAGGCCACCAGGCGGCTGTTCTGCGCGCCCAGCGGCGTCTTGAAGGTCACGTCGCAGTTGGTGCTGGTGGGGATGTGGAAGAACTTGACGATGGGCGTGTTGGCGCGCGGGATGGCCAGGATCTCCGCGAACGTGTCGGGATGCTGCATGAGCACGCGCTTGGCCTTGTTCACGTAGTTGCCGTTGGGCACGCGGTACTGCCCCGGGATGTTGATGAAACAGTCTGCGTCGCTTGTCTTTATGCCCAACCCAGTAGTTATTGACCCGAACGGGACCGCTTTGCAACCTGCAACCAAATCATACAAATATTCTTACGACCGGCAAGTGGAAGTGTGAAAACTAACATAGTTGCTAGCTTTTCTTAGCGGCTTCACTCGCGTTAAGAAGTATTATCATTAGTTAGCTATAGTTTTTGCAACTTTTGTTTAGCGTGTATTATTATAAATTTGGGCCTGAAAAGTTATTTGCACTTCGTTCAATTAAGTACTGATATGTTCCAACTTTTACATCCTCCATCATCACTCATTTTAGTCATTGTATCCCCATGGGGGTTATCAAAATCATTTCTTAGCAGATGCCTACGTCATAACATCAATCCGACCTGTAAGTTATATTACATTTAGATTTAGTAATGTATCAAGCAGGTACTGAGTGCGGGCTGCCCATTACCTGGCCACTGCACCTGCAGCGCGCTCTCCAGGTCGGTGTAGAGCTGGCTGAGCGTCTTCACGTTCTCCTGCGTCAGCCGCACGGCGGACAGGATCTTGTCTAGCTGGCAGTGGAAGTCACCTGTCAGCTCTAATTTCTTAGGGTCTATGATCACACCTGGAGAATAATTTTTCAGTTATTAGTGCAGTGAGCTAAAATATAAAGAAACTTACAATGTCAGTCCAATATTATTTGTATAGCATTCTAGTGCAGAAGTAGCATCAAACATAGGTAAAATTTCTATTGACTTGATAGAAAAACGAATGTCAAATTAATATCCTTCATTAGCCACGTTGTGTACCTAATGAAATGACGAAATACTAAGTAGCGTTAGATTGAGATGAAAACATCTGTTATGTATACTTATTATGTCAATTAGCAGAGCCTCTCATAAAGTCTGAATCCAACAACTGGATGTTGGTTAACACACAAATTGCCAACCATGGACCAGCACTTAATAGAGCACAGACCTAAGAGATCTATGTAGTTAGCTTAAGCGTAGGCTTTCACTGCTTCATTGGATAGTGGGCACTGCCGAGTGGGCGGTGTGCAACGCTGGCAGTACCTTTCTGCTTGCTCATGGGGAAGTCGCGCTTGGGCGCGGCGGGCGGCGGCGGGCGCAGCAGCTGCAGCGCGGCGGGCGAGTAGGGCCGCACGCTGAGCACGTGCCCGTACACGTGCGGCCGCCGCGCGCCCGCCGCCGCCGCCGCCGCCGCCTCGCGCGCGTCGGGGAAGCTCAGCACGCAGGCCCAGGCGCACAGCTTGTCCACGCGCACGTTGCCGAAGCGACGGAACGCCTCCAGCAGGTCGTGGGCCTGCGCGTAGCTCGGGAACCCTGCACCCACACATATTATATTGTATTACTTCCGACTCAGACTATTCAATGTTGTGGCTGTAACGAAAACACTGATAGTTTGTTTGGTCGGTGAATGGGAAATAATAATAATAAGTTTTCGTGATCTCTGTCGATAAACCGAAGGCTTTGCATGTGCTATTATGGATGAAGTTATCATGACGAATAACTACCGAAAATATATCATTAAGGATGGCACAGTTGACATCTGTCAGGCATCTCACTGTCCCGATGAATTCTTGGGGCATATAGTTTCGGGCTTTTCTCTTCTTGCTATTGGCGAATACTTGCACACATATAATCAAATGGCCAGGATTATCTATCAGCAGATTGCTTAAGTACAAGCTTGTGGAATCTGAGATGCCGTACTATAGGTTGCCGTAATATATGTTCCCGACCCAGTTCTCGAAAATGGTCATATCACATAGTTGCCAATAAGCCTGATATGGAGGTGGTAGATCGAGTAGTGATTGTTCATGTCATTCTCCATAAGGAGAACCTCGTGAACGCAGAAAAAGAAAAACAAATGGAAAATTTGGATTTTTCTCACGAGGTCGTCGACCGTGGCAGGTGGACTCGGCAATCATTAGCCCGATGCAAATGGTCGTGAGTGCCAATGGCTTAATAGCCAAGAGCCTCGACCATCATCTTTGGAGGATTTCGTTGAGCGTCTGAGTCAAGGGTTTGATTCAGAAAGCGGTACTACCCGTTGCCGGTTGGACAATATAATTTATAATTTTTAAATGTAGTATTTTGTTTTAGTTTTCATATATATTTAAAAATGTTATTTGTATGGAAATAATTTAATCAAGGAAATTAATCATAAATCACTTTTTATCAGACTACTAACTTCGAAATTAGGGTTTTTTTTATAAAATATGGTTTATTGGTTATTATTCTTCCACCTTATTATTCTTGAAATGATAATTGTAGTAAATAATACAAACCAGACACGATTATCCTCCGCTTGTGCGGGGTGTTAGGGTGCATGTCGGGTGGTTCGCGGTCGACGCGGCGGCGAGCGGCGTGGCGCGGCGACGATCCCGTCCCGCCACCTGGGCTGCCCGTCGCCGGGGCCCCAGCCGCCGGGCCCCCAGTCACCGGGCCTCCAGCCGCCGGGCCCCCAACCGCCGGGGCTCCGCCACCCGGCCCGCCTGCGCCCACACCCGGCGCCCCCGTGGACGCCGCCCTTACCGAGCGGCCTTCCATGACTACGGGAACAGCTGGGCGCCTGAAGGATACAAATTATTACACGATTTCAAGAGATGTTTTGTTTACAAATGCCTTTAAAAACTTTGGTGAGAAATTGAAGATTAATTCCACAACTTTGAATATTTTCCTCGCGTAAGTTCCCACTAGACGCTATAAATAGTTATGCTAAATGACGTAAAGAAATGTTCATGGGGACTCCCCTAAGTTGAGTCTGCGATAGTTAATGTCGCCGTTACATTTCTTCAAGTGCGGGGAATCACCAATACAACAGATAATAATAAACTTTTCAGTTGAAATAATTCTTGGTGTGGTACAATATTTGAAATTATCTATGATTGACTTTTCTGTACGATCACAATTTCAAGTGGCAACCATATTATCAATTATGATTAGTAAAATGCCATAGAATCTTACCTGTATGAATATTAATAACTTTTGCAAAGTATTTTGGCTCCAAGTATCCTTTTTCGTTGCCACTAGTTAGGATGACACCATTCTCTGACTCAAAGAACTTGATACCTTCAGCTAATGCCCTGGGTAGGTCAATGTATATGAGGACGTCTGCGTCCTTGCGTAGTCCACTGATCACCGAAGCGTCATTTGGTAACCCCTTAGCTAAATGCACATGTTTTCTCTTCATACGGCTCAATCCTTTACTTTTTATTTCTTGCCAACATTTTAAATAGGTGCCATGGATTACTGTCTTGTATTTAGACTACAATTCAAACAATATTACATTACATTTTTCATTATGCTGTCAATGTTTTAGCTTCAAATACAATATCTAATATTTTGTCTGGTTTGACAAGAGCTTCAGTGTCAAGACAAATTGCACATTTATAAAATATATGTAACTTACCTCTGTGATAGGTGTTAGGTCGGCGTCTGATACGTCACTGATAGTGTGTCCCTGGTTAGCTTTAATCTCCAAACAGTTGTTGTGAGGGTTCCGTCTCAGTTTGAATCGCTGCTTATCATTATTGCATACAACCCGCTCTATGTCAGATGTGTTGAATTTACCTCTGAATGTCTTGTGCTGTAGTATTTTGTTAACTTCTAAATATCCTTCTGGGCTGCAATTAATAGATATCTATTAGTTATATTAATATGTTTTATTTAATTAACTAAACCACAATCTAATACATAGTCAGTATTTAAAGTTAAGTAACCAAGTTAATTCACTTGATTTCAGACTTTAAGTCACAGTCAGTAAGGTTAAATTGGGTGTATCAAATTGAATAAACATAATTTAAATATCATTAACCTCTTAATTACAATAAATATCATTGACTTTATGCAGTGAGCATGTTTAAAGGTCAAAATGTTATTCCATGTAAACAAAAAAAAAACAGATGTATGCTACAAATGCAAACTTCTTACACTTTTATATAATATATTGTGAGATTCTGATGCCACATAAACAATATCACACTTGTCAAAACATTGTTTTTTACTTAACTTTAGTTCCTGATTTTATGTATTTAGTTTAGAACTTTGATTAATTTTAGTGGATTCAGTTTTTATTGCTCACTATATTAACGAACAATTAATTCACTTGACCAACTTGGTTAGAGGGCAATATTCGGCGTAATACCCAAACTTAGGAACTTATCATTGAGTATCTACATCGTAGTTCAATAATAACGGGGTAACCCGGCTGAATTGTCTCACACAACGCACGCAATAACAGGTATACAACCAACCAACTGACATTTTACTAAATATATTTATACGCGAGTTTGACCGGAATATAATGTATGACACGATACCTCAGCTTGAAACCTTCTTGAAGTGCTCCGTGTCGTAACAACCAAGACAACGATTTACTTAACTGTATGTCTATATTATTCCTGAAAAATATATGTAAGTGAGTAAACTATGATAATAATACTTTGCTTCAACACAGCGCGTCATTCCGACAACGTACATCTAATTTGTCAACAAAATTTAACTCTACGATATATAAATGCCACTGGAATATGCTCCTGATTAACACTAATTATGGATTATGCTTTATTTTGGTAATCAAGTCCTTCAAGACTTGAAAATTTGCGATTTAAGTTTTATAACAGAAAACTAGAAAACAAAGGATGCGGTTGTCTTCGCAAAAAACGCATGCGTTATTTTCCCGTTTATTTGACAAATGAATGTCAAAAATTGTCAACTGTCAATTTCTTTAAAAATACAAAAAATTTAATACCTACTTTTAAAACATTCCTTTTTATGCAAGCGTTATTCTGGATTAGTTGGATGCTAGACAATGCAGCAATGCCTAGGATAAATTCGCGGTAAGAGGTTAATCAATATGATGTGTTGCTTTTGTTTCACGCCCCTAATATATGGACTAGTAATTTCAGCATTCCTTTCCTATTTGAATTAAAACTAGCCTATCCACCGAACTTAATGCATCTACAAAAAAACATTAAATTCGATCCAGCCGTTTAGTATGAGTTCAGGTACGTACATCGTCCACGAGACTTATACCTATCAAGATATTGTCCACACCATCTTTTCTCAGTGAAAAAAAATACTAATCTGTTTTGGTTTTAATGAAAATAAATAATGACGTTCTTATATAATAGTCCTAATAAAACATTCACACTTGACTTCGTACTTAATAAAATTATTAAATATAAAGTCAGAAAACAAGATTTCTTCTTAGTGTTAACCTGCTAACAGTCGTGATCACCCATCCTTCTTCCGTTTGATCTGCATTATAAAAAGTTCGGAAAAGTTTAGCATAGTTTTTTATATATATTACATGTATTCTCCTAATATGTTTGTACCTGGTTTGTAAGTTACTTAAGTGTGGTTTTGTATACCCGTAATTAAGGTGAAATATGTACAATGTATGCTATAAATATAGAAAATGACAATCATGACATTTATTGTGCCACCATGTTTCAAACAAATATATGACACAGACACTCTTAGGGCAATCCAGAGGCTAAAGTATTGGTGAGTGTCGTTTGGCTTCTGGCTCATAAAAATAACAAAACAGAATTATTAAAAATATGCGTAGTTAGTTTTGATATTTATTTTCAGACAGGCATACGCTGGAAAAATTATGGAGAGGCCTACGTCCAGCAGTAGACTGCTATGGGCTGAGATGATGATGATGATGATGATACGACATTAGTGACAAGAATGCCGTTTTATTTGGGTGAGAAATTAATATTTTTTTATTTACTTATATATTTTTCCTAATCTACACAATCGTACTTTAGTAGATTTTCCACAAACTAAAAATTAAACTACCAAAAAGTTTTAGTAACACACAATCTTTTCATGTTATAATGACTTCAATATTCTAGGCGTTACGGGTGTTAATGGCTTGCACATAGTAAAATATCTTTGGTTATAGCTATGTGATCAAGTGTCAGAAAATCAATGAAGTGTGTGGAATAGACAATGAGGCATAGAGTTAGGTCAGCTGACTTCACTTTTATCATTGGTCTTGTGATAAGTTGTGATCCTCCGCCATTCTCGGTCCGTCTTTTCCATCTTTGTCGTCCCGTGAGTTGTATTTTTAATATTAAATAATTGTAATTCGTTATAAATTTAGTTTCGTTTGGTCGGTGTATGTGTTATTTACTGTGTGAAGTATAATTCTTCTGAATTGCGGTAAGATTGTTCCTGATTCTGCCATAGTCAATTTGGCTTGAAACCCATGTAATGTCACGCATTATTCAGATTTCTTGATATATATCCGGTACAGTTCTACTTTAAAGTGTTATTTGTTTTAATTTTAGCATATTTTGCCGTTAAAACTACTTTTAGCATTTGTATTTTGGTTTACGATAGTTAATTAGCCCTCCACCCATTTATCATGTGACTGGAGACTAATAAGATTTCAATCAGAATTTCATTCCTATACTTGTAAAATAACTGAAGCATCTTACCTGGACGGTGCGTATGCTTTTTGTGAAATAAAGAGAAGTGAAGGATCCTGAATAGTTGTGATGTTGTTCCTATGATTGTTAAGTGGAGGCTGCTGAATAAATACTTACAGGCTCTATCTATAGCGCTCAATAGGTATGTGGCTGATGTCCACTAGGAGAGCTTTTAACTGCTCCTTGTAAGCTGCCAAAAAAGCTTGTTTCATCATATTCTGTTATCTGAGAGCAATCTTTTCATACATATCTCACTATGGAAATCTACCATTATCCTAAAAATTACTTTTCATTTTACTTATTAATAAAAATATATGAAATTACTTTGCAATGTATGTAAAGTATATAAAATTTAGGTCATATGACCTAGTCTTTGGTTTTATTGATTAAGAGATTTCAAGAAGGTAGGTGCATTTTGGAGCTGCATCCATAACTAAATTCAGAAAAAACTCTGTATATCTATTGGCAGTGTATTCCTTCACATCTGATCATCTTTTTTCAAGCTTTCAGGTCAAGAATTTATTATGCCTCTATAATAGATTCTTGTCCTTAGTACAAAAGAAATAAGGTTCAATTAGTAAATGATAACTTTTTCAAAGCAAAATAATATTTCATTTTCCAAAATCTCCATGAAAAGAGATTTGACAGTGATGGATGAGTGTGTTTATCAGTGCTTATTGATAAAAGTTAGTGATCAGCTGATCTGCCAGTCTATGGTCACATCCCAACCAGTTACATTGCTGCACTATTGACTTAAGTTTGTAGCTACTATTACCAAGGTGTGTTATATAATTAGAGTTTATAATATTTTTAAAAACATTTTAAATAGGAAAAAAAATCAAACAATATCCAGTCAAGATAGTCCAAAGTGGTACCAGTAGTTGATCAAAATAAAGTGCTAAACTTAGTGCTAGACTTTTCTACAATAATAAGTTAGTGTACATATTTAATATTAGAGATACTACTAAATGATGGCAGAATCAAGAATGCTCATACTGTTTTGTGTGATTTTGTGTAACTATAGCAGTTCTGAAATAAATAATTTCAATGTCAGGTTTCTTTATGTACAGGTATAAGAATTAACCATTCATCATGGCGACCAAAGGCGGTTTGAAGACGATCGCCGGTGAAGAGAATGAGGACAAGTTCGGTTATGTCTTTGCCGTATCCGGTCCCGGTAAGTCCTACACATAACAATTACAGTTCTCCTATAGGCTTCGTTACATCAGATGACGTTAATCTTTCATAATATGAGATACAAGCTACAATGATGTATGTTTAGCTAGTGTGTGTACAATGTAAATACACATTGTTCCATAGTATACCAATTAGACACATTTGCTGAAAACCTAATCACTTTTTAGCAATTAAAACCTCCAAGGATGACATGAGAAATGCAAGGTCATTAATTTCCTATGCAAAATAGGTCGCAGTAAAATCGACGCCTATTACGTCATTCAACAACATTTGGCAGTGGTTTTGTGTTCAAATGACAGACAAATTATTATTGCTCTAGTTTTATATTCTATGCAGTTATGATATTACGAACAGGATGACTCTAGAGCTTGATGTAAATTAAATATTATGGTTGCAAGACTTACAGACAATGGAGTTGAGTATGTTATTACCTTAAAGGAAATAGCTTATATATCTTGCAAGTGTTATGCAAAAAGTACTGTTAAATGAGAGAATCATAGATGAGTTCTGCATATGTTATGCAAACTTAATGAGGAGTTGAAACAATTTATTTTTCCGATATAAGAATGAGCAACCTAAATCAAAAATATGGTTGAATATACCTTCAGTAGAATGAGTAATCTTCTTTCTTTAAAGTTAGTAACAACCAGGTTAGCGCATATTTCCGTACTAAGTTGAATAAGTAACAACATTTCGTTAACTATGACAGTCGTTACGGCGGAGAAAATGTCCGGATCGGCTATGTACGAGCTGGTGCGTGTCGGTTACCATGAGCTGGTGGGAGAGATCATTCGTCTCGAGGGTGACATGGCCACCATTCAGGTAAGTCTATCTATAATACCGTTATTTCATCATCTCTTCTTTTGATCTTAATATATAATTCGTACTTTGTAAAATACGAAATGTTATATGGCAACTTGTCTTCTGTCTTCTCATAATATTGCTGCATAGACAAGAAAATAAAAAAAATATGAGCAGTACAAAACATATTGTGTTCCTTGCATAGGTATACGAAGAGACATCAGGTGTGACAGTGGGTGACCCCGTACTGCGTACCGGCAAGCCCCTGTCCGTGGAGCTGGGCCCTGGTATCCTGGGATCCATCTTTGACGGTATCCAGCGTCCCCTGAAGGACATTAACGAGCTCACCCAGTCCATCTACATCCCCAAGGGTGTGAACGTTCCCAGTCTTGGTAGGGACGTCAGCTGGGAGTTCAACCCACTCAATGTAAAGGTAAGAAACAAAAACATATCGCAACTATTAAATAAATAGATTAACAAGAAAAATCGGGTAGTATTCTAAAGGTGTCCTATGAAATTTCAACCTTGGATTTGCAAAAGATGACCAAAACATATAACATGGTTAAGGAAAATTATATTACAAAAGCATTTTTTTTTAGAAAAATCATGTTGCGTATATTTATTAACAAAACTTTTCCTTTTGCTAACAGACCGGCTCGCACATCACCGGCGGAGACCTGTACGGTTTGGTGCACGAGAACACTCTCGTCAAGCACAGGATGCTCATCCCGCCCAAGGCCAAGGGTACCGTCACATACATCGCGCCCGCCGGCAACTACAAAGTCACTGTGAGTATACTTTGTATATATTGCTACAGTTTTGATGAAGGACATCTAAACTTGCGTAGAAGAAGTTATTTTTTAGCTCATAGTATCATGGTCCACTAGTGATAATAAGCCTCTTTTCTGTTAAAACACCACTTTCGCTGCAAGGAATCCAATCTTTGTATCTCATTGGGTTTTACAGAAAGTCCCCCAGACTTTCAACTTACGTCGCCATTGGCGGTATTCAGTCGTTCTCATGACATCTGAATAAGATGCCAAGGTCAGGTCTGGTTTAATTGCCCCTTAACTAAGGGTTATGTAGAGGTTTGTCACGGTCCGTGTGTCCGCAGGACGTGGTGCTAGAGACGGAGTTCGACGGTGAGAAGTCGTCGTACAGCATGTTGCAGGTGTGGCCCGTGCGCCAGCCCCGCCCCGTCACCGAGAAGCTGCCCGCCAACCACCCGCTGCTCACCGGGCAGCGTGTGCTCGACTCACTCTTCCCGTCAGTAACACATTTACACTCGCATACTTGTAATCACTCAATTATCTTGGCCTCCACAGCGCAGGCCTATGTGCCAGTTTCCAAAATTAATGGTCAACAACAAAAGTCTATTAACACTGTATCATGTACACGACTTATGACTTTGATTTTCTTGTGATCAACTCGATTTCTTCTGTCCTCTGCAATGCTATATTGTGGAAATCCCTAAAATGTAATTTGTAGTGTACAGCTAAAACAGTACCTATTAATATTGTAAATTTAATGTTATGTATGTTTGCCACAGCTGTGTCCAGGGTGGTACGACCGCCATCCCCGGAGCCTTCGGTTGCGGCAAGACTGTAATCTCGCAGGCGCTGTCCAAGTACTCCAACTCTGACGTCATCATCTACGTCGGTTGCGGAGAGCGTGGTACGTAAACTTGTGCACGATCTGAATGTATAATGCCAGCCTATAAAAGTTCCCATTATAAATGCAGGCTTGTTCTCATTTAAGGAAATATTTAGATATAAGAGAAGACATTTACATTAGAAAACATGACTAAAAGTATTTCCTTTGTTCAGGTAACGAGATGTCTGAGGTACTCCGTGACTTCCCCGAGCTGACGGTGGAGATCGAGGGTATGACAGAGTCCATCATGAAGAGAACCGCGCTCGTCGCCAACACCTCCAACATGCCTGTCGCTGCCCGAGAGGCCTCCATCTATACCGGTCAGCATTATAACTTATAATAACATCCATCATAAGATGAACTGTAGGGTTCACTTGAGAATATTAAAATAATTCATATAATTTATTCTTCTATGGTTCAATTTCCACTTGAAAGTTTGAAAGCTGAAGGTTTTTTTCGCCAATGAGTTACTTTGAGAAAAAAATTAAAAGTTTACCATTGGACCATGAGAGTGATGAATGACATGAATGAATGAGAGAGAGAGCTTAGTTGAAAAAAAAATGTGAGACATTGTATGGTACTTTCATATAAGTAAGTAACAAAAAAATCTTTTATCTCAATTTTTTGCAGTATGACTTTTTGCGTCAAACCATGTAACATACTTAATGATAATAATGTTATTGTCGCACCAGGTATCACTCTGTCCGAGTACTTCCGTGACATGGGCTACCACGTGTCCATGATGGCGGACTCCACGTCCCGCTGGGCGGAGGCCCTGCGTGAGATCTCGGGGCGCCTGGCCGAGATGCCGGCGGACTCGGGCTACCCCGCCTACCTGGGCGCGCGACTCGCCTCCTTCTACGAGCGCGCCGGGCGAGTCAAGTGTCTCGGAAACCCCGACAGGGAAGGTCAGTAACATGTTATTCTCATATATATTTTAAACGAATATAATATATGTAAATGAATTTGTATTTCTATTGAAATAAAAAGAGTGCATACTCTTTTGCTTCATGCCTTATCCTGCATGTTGTGTCCAATATCCACTTCGTTAAAAGTAAAGTTTAGACTAATTACTCACCAACAAAGCTATCGTTCAGGTTCTGTATCCATCGTGGGCGCCGTATCCCCGCCCGGAGGAGACTTCTCGGACCCCGTGACGGCGGCCACGCTGAGTATCGTGCAGGTGTTCTGGGGGCTGGACAAGAAGCTCGCGCAGAGGAAGCACTTCCCCTCCATCAACTGGCTCATCTCCTACAGGTGCTCTACCTAACATGTAGCTTACACATGACAAAAATGATGGCAAGATGAAACCAATAGAAAAAAAATGTTCACTGCCTGTCGACCACTGTAATAGCCTATTAGTCTCTTAGTCATGCAATGAGGAATAAAATGAATCAAGTTGTTGGTTTTTATAAAAGGGACAGATTTTAACTTTAAAGATTGGACGTAATAATCGAAGTAAAATTAAGTGATTTAGAATTTCGTGTGACTGAAGATATGTTTTTATTACAGCAAGTACATGCGTGCTCTGGATGAGTTCTACGACAAGAACTACGTCGAATTCGTGCCCCTCAGGACCAAGGTATGAATTGTACACAAACTAAATTCTAAAGTAACTTTTATGAATTATTGGTTTTCCCAGATAAAAAAATGATGTAAATAAAAAAATATTAAATCTTTAAATTGTGTAAGGATTGCTTTACATGTTCAGACTTATATGTCGGGCATATGCATCAGCCGTTGTTTATGAGTGATTTTGTCTCGCTATCAGGTCAAGGAGATCCTCCAGGAGGAAGAGGACCTCTCAGAAATCGTGCAGCTGGTCGGCAAGGCCTCGCTGGCCGAGACCGACAAGATCACCCTCGAGGTCGCCAAGCTGCTTAAGGACGACTTCCTGCAGCAGAACAGGTCAGTACACAACATCAATCTTTGAACTCTGAAGGTTAACTGCCAAGGTAACTAACTTCATATTTGAGTAGTGATCATAATTTGAGTACATCTTTTTTTTTTATAAGCTTGGTAGTAACAAGTGTTTATTCCTCAGCTACTCGTCATACGATCGTTTCTGCCCGTTCTACAAGACCGTGGGCATGCTGAAGAACATCATCTCGTTCTACGACATGTCCCGCCACGCCGTGGAGTCCACCGCGCAGTCCGACAACAAGGTCACGTGGAACGTCATCCGCGACGCCATGGGCAACGTGCTCTACCAGCTCTCATCCATGAAGTTCAAGGTATGAGGGATACTTTAAGATCCTTGCTGACTGCAATCTGTTACAGAAGTATTAAGAGACAGCTTTCAATAGTAAATGAAGCCCAATTCACGTCACCAGAATGACGCCTGGAATTGCTTACTTTGGATGACTGATTTTACTTATATTTAAATGATGATGTATTTCCCAGGACCCCGTTAAAGATGGAGAAGCCAAGATCCGAGCCGACTTCGACCAGCTCCTGGAAGACATGGCGGCTGCCTTCCGCAACCTCGAGGACTAGGCGCGCACGGCGGGCTGGCGGCTAGCGACGCCGGGCCACAACATCGCATATTGTTAATACACTATAGACGTAAATAAATGTGTTAAAGTCTACGTAGTGTGTATAGGATTAATTATATTACTCGTATTTCAATGCAGAATTATTGATTCCAATTGTTGAAATTGAGCGCTCGCGCTCGCGCGGCGGAGCCCCTCTCCATTTGTAAATACACGAACAAATGCCGCCGCGCGTCCGCGACCGGCTCGCAGTTAATTAGTTGTTATTTATATAAAATATATACTATTTATACACTAACAATCAATTGTTTTATGCCCGTTTATATTTTCGCGAGTTTTTAAAAGTCATAATATCGAGTACCCTCTTGCATTCCACGTTATTATTAGAGTTTTAATCGAAGTAACATGTTTTTTGTTAAAAAAAAATTGAATATGCAGTTTTTTACGCTTTTCGTGTCTAGATATCAGTGTTACCAGCATTTCGATATATCGGCAATGTTTAAGAGTTCAGTATTATGTTTACTTTGATAGTTCGCTGTGTTTGAGCTAGCGACGCGCGGCGTCTTGTACAAAAATCATGCGCAATAATAACGTATATTACTTGCTGTTTGAACCTCTGTGACGTTACGTGTTGAGGAGACGAAAGTTATAAATAAATAAATAATTAAATAAAGTGTAGACAATGTTGTATTATTTATAAATACCCTACTCCTGTACACAGTTATCTCAGATGTCTTTCAAGTCTGATCACAGTATTTCGCATGCTACCATACGACACCTTTGTCTGATTACAAGTTTTTTGGAATATTTCCGCCACTTGCTTGTTATTGAAAACAATATAAACCAGGATAAAATAAGGGAGATAAATTCTGATACATACTTCAATTGTTACAAGTCGCGTATCTTACTTCAACTGTTGATTGTGCGACAAGGGGCAAATATGCACATGTGACCCACCGCGGCAGCACGTGTCTCACACAGAGTACATTCTGATATACTGATATATCTCATCACCAAACCCCGTGTGGAGCAAATCCTAGAGGATTATTCGTAGGTGTATTCTTAGCCAAGTGTGCAACTAGCTTGGATTTAGGAATAATTGAATTTTTAAAGAAGGTTGCACCATAAAAGTCTGGCTAGTTATATTTCTGTCACGTATTAAATAGATAGTGACGCACGTACCTATGTATACTATCGACATTTGTAGAATTTTCAGAACAAAGCGTTCGCAGAATTTGTGAAAGGTATTATATTGTTTCTCTGAAACAAGGGCTAAATAATATCAATACTTACATGTAAAAGTCGAAATTACGTAAGTTTTTAGACGAACTCACCATGAGCGACAAGACGCTGCTTCTCAACGTTGAAGAACTGATCAACTGTGCTTTTGGGTCTATCGATGTAAGTTAAATATTGATTTTGTAATAATGAACAACAAAATGTCATAAATAATACTCTAACAAGTATTTTAACTATATGGGTTGTAGCTATGTGTTGTGTGTATCACTTTGGGTGGTTCAATTCTTGTCTTTGAACACGTTTTTGTTTTGGACGGTTCAGTTATTTAAGAATTTATAAGTATTAGGTGTTCAATATTTGAGAAAAACGTGTTTCTACGCGGGGATCAGCTAGTACTGCATAAACTATTAAAAACAACTTTCTCATTTCAGAAAAACACGGTGAACTTTAAAATGGTTCAAGCTGTGCTCCATATTTTCGCGCGCCAGTTGCGTCTACTAGAGCAGGACGTAGAGATTAAGTTTGATGAAGTACAACAACTAGAGAAAGAAATGAAGGAAAGAGGAGCCGATGCTAGACACAAGCAAAGAGATGAACAGTCGGATAGCTCGTCGTATGATAGTCCTCGTGGCCAGGAGAAATCTGTGAGAGAAGAAACGATACCCGAAGAAGATTTCAATGATCAAACTGGGGGCAGAGACACACGGGGTAAAGATAAAGACCAAGAGAGTCGCGGAAGTTCAAAGGATAGACAGAAAGACAAGGGAAGAGATAAAGAAGATAGAGGCAGAAGTGGCGAGCGTAGAGGACGCGAGGATGACCGTGGAGGACGCGAGGACGACCGTGGTGGTCGCGAGGACGACCGTGTTGGTCGCGAAGACGACCGTGGTGGTCGCGATGCCGATCGTGGTGGACGCCAGGATGATCGTGGTGGACGTCAGGATGATCGTGGTGGACGCCAGGACGATCGTGGAGGACGCGAAGCCGATCGTGGTGGACGCGATGGCGATCGTGGCGGGCGTGATGCCGATCGTGGAGGACGCGAAGCCGATCGTGGTGGACGCGATGGCGATCGTGGCGGGCGTGATGCCGATCGTGGAGGACGCGAAAGCGATCGTCGCGGAAAAGAAGCCGATCGTAGTGAACGTGAAGCCGATCGTGGTGAACGCGATGCCGATCGGGGTGGACGTGAAGCCGATCGTGGTGGACGCGATGCCGATCGTGGTGGACGCGATGCCGATCGTGGTGGACGCGATGCCGATCGTGGTGGACGCGATGCCGATCGTGGTGGGCGCGATGCCGATCGTAGCGGACGCGATGGCAGTCGTGGCGGAGAATATGATGATGAGCGCGACGCACGCGGAGCTGAGCCAGGTGGGCAAGTTGGTGGGAAAGGAGGTCGCGGCGGAGAAAGTGGCAAGGAGCGTAAGGAACGCACTAAAGATCGTGGTAAAAGTGGAGATCGCGATAAGGAAAGTAAACGAGGTGGGGGCCGAAGTGCGGACCGTGAGGGTCGCAGTGGTGACCGCGAGGAAGGCCGTAGCGGTGACCGCGAGGGTGGACGTAAGACAAAAGACCGTGGCGGGCGAGGTGGCCGCGAAGGGGGGCGCGATGGTGACCGTGACGACGATCGTGATAGTGGGCGCGATGGGGACAGTCGTGGGGCCAAGAGTAGCCGCGGTGGAGGCAGAGCAGATGATCGTGACGACAGCAGCCGCGGCGGCGGAAGTCGGGGTGGCAAATCTCCTGACACCGTGAAATCTGTAAGCAGTCCTGAATGGATATCTTCTTGAAGATTACTATAGTAAAAAGTAAAAAAATTGTGTGATCCTGAAAATATGTATAAAAAACATTTGGAGGCTTTTGCCTTACTGAGGGACACACGTTTTGGTAGAATTTGAGTAAACATTTAGATATAATTTGTTTGTATTGTTCTAGGGATCACAGGGCAGAGGTTCAGCAAGAGAGGGATCGCGCACAAGTATTGTAGTATCAGGTAAAATGTTGCTGATGATCGTAATAACTTAAAGGGATAAAATATTGCAGCAGGGTAAATAATTACTTTTTTTGGATTAAATTTAGAGGCCGAGCGCAAAGGTGGAAAAGGAGCTCAGGACACCGTTTTAGTCGGTAAATACATTACACTTACAATACAATACCTGAACAAAATTATTGTTTCATAATTTTGAAAAAAAAAAATTTTTTTCAGTTGAGAAGGGTCAAGCCGGGCGACAAGGTATGTTCAAGGCTCATGGAGTGGGTGCTATAATGAATAGCACCCACTCCATGAAGACTGGATGAAGATTGGATGCATATTCTTGTCAATTTTAGTGAGAGAGTCAGTTTTATGGATCCTGCTATTCTTTCTGAATCAGATCTTCGCCATCGTGTTGGCAGCATTGAAGTAGTATCCCCTACCCAGTTTGCAATGCTGTATAAAGCTGTACAAGATCTGATGACATTGGCGGGACCAGTGCCAATGCCGGCCTTACCCGATAATGAGAAACTTCGGAAAGACCTCGCTGCCGGCACTGCGTCTCTCACGGACACCATGCAAGCCATGCAGGTATTGTCGCTTTATGAAAAAAAATATCTCTAGGCATGCAATCATTAAAATGTGGGGTGTTTCGATTACCAGTTGAATGCCCGCGTGCAAGCGGCAGAAGAAGCGCTGACTCGTATGGCAGGGCTGCTCACCCAGCTAGCGGCAGCTGGCGCTTTGCCTGATGATGTGACCAATCAAATCGGAAACTTTGAAGCTGACTTCAAGCAAGCTGCTATCACTGCCTCGAGCCTAGCACGTGGTGCTGAAGGCGGAGGCGGTGGTCCGGGAGCCGGGGGCGCAGGAGCTGGTGGGGTCTTGGCGGTGCTAGCTGCTGGTACTGGCGCGGGGACAGGGGCAGGCGCAGGGACAGGCGCTGGCGCAGGGACAGGCGCTGGTGTGGGGACAGGGGTCGGTGTGGGGACAGGGGCTGGTGCGGTCGGTGCGGGTGGGGTGGGCGGCGGTGGTGGCGGTGGCGGTGTAGGCGGCGGGGGCGGTGGAGGAGGTGGAGGAGGTGCTCCTGCTGGTGGCGGAATCAGTGCGGGAGGGGCGAAGGGGCCAGGCGTTGGGGCTGGCGGAGGCTACGGCGGAGGTGGAGGTGTATCGTCCGGCGGCGGGCCGGGGTCAAGTTCTGGCACCCAAAGCAGCCCTACATCGGTAAATAATTTTTAATTGTGTATAAAATTAATGAACCAGTTCGAAATAGAATTAGGCGACCTCATGAAGCTCTAACTGCCGAGTATAATCACAATCGTCTTCATCCCTTTAGACTGCAAAGAATCGTCAATCGATTCAGCAACGTAGGTCGGTGGCTGTCGATCAGCAGAAGGCGCACGCGGCGGACAAGGACCCGCGGCACGCGCGCGCCTCCTCCGTGTCCGCGGCGCTGGCGGCCGGCGCCGGGGGGCTCACCGCCGGAGTTACACAGCCAGAGTTGGCGTAAGGCTATCTGTATTTCATCTATTTTCTTTAATATGCTACACAGAGGTATGTACGACGCACAGCAATAAGTCGCCCTAAGAGGTCAGGCTGTATTGCAGAACTTCATTTAGCTGAGGGTCGTTCTTGAATAGTGCTGTAATTCTCGAAAAGATACCAGAAAAAAACATTAAAGTATTCCAGTTTTCATTGAGAAGTGTTTACTTTCAGAGATATCCTGCAATGTTTGAAGACTGAAATCATAAAGGAAATATCGTCTATGACTGCTAAGTCCTCGTTTGCTTCTGAAAATGCAAATAACGTCGCCAAGTCTGTAGGTAAGCGGTACAATAGGTCATAAAAAAATTGGGATTACTATTTCAGTTGGATCTTTTCTATCAATTCTTTATTTATTTATCATCATCATTGTCAAATGAAATAGTCCATTAGCTGACCAACGTAGTAATTTTTAATTTGAATAAAATATCTACTTCTCGTGACCGTTTTTCTATCACCAGTGTTTTTAAACATCCTTTACTTGAGTTTTAACGTCAATTATTATATCTAAGGTTATACTATATTATAGCTTTTAATAACGTTTCAAAGCGATATTGTAAAGCATTTGATTAATTTACTATAGCTGATAGATTGAATCTGTTTTATTCTGCCAAATTGTAATAATTTACTTTCAGGCACTTTACGCAATTTATTTTACGCACTACATTCTGATGTCTGCTACTAGCTTTAATATGTGCCAGTGTCATTGGCAGACATATTTATAGATCAACCCATTTAAAAGGGTTGTTTTTACGAAATTCGGAAAATTGCATGCGTCATAATAACGTCAGTCAAAGGGTTAGGATCGACAGAGTATACTGATTGTATTGAGCATTGCGAGGTGCCTAAAATGTGTTCATTAACATTTTACCCGTTATTGTTTCAGCTGAAAAGCTCGACATAGCATTGAAGCTAGACAAGCGCATCACCAAGCTTTACGGGCAGACTGCTGACTACGCTGAACAGCTGAGCGGGTTCGACTCCGGACTTACCACACAGGTATAAATAACAGCAGCAGACAATATTTGAAATGAAAAATATGTTCTTTATAGTTGACAAAAGGGCAAATATAAACGTATTGGAGAAATAGATATTAGCTCAATAATTTAAAGCAGATCTAGATACAAAAAAACGCCCACAAACTGTGCGCGAAATTGATACCGAAATTTTGTTGTTATTTTTATACGAAATATTTAACCGTTTTTGATGTTACCTGCTTCAGATGGCAAGTTTCCAAGAACAGATGATGCAAATGAGGTCTGACCTGAAGGGAGGCATCACTCAGCTGGAGTCGGCCAACAACAACGCAGAGACAGCTGGTCAGTCTCTAACTACTGGTTCATTAACAAAGGACTTGCACCTGCGATAATGGACCCTATAAAAACTGTAGTTAAAGCTCATTTTACATTATTTTTGATGAATCTGGAGTTGTGGTTTAAGTTGCTGGTTGACAAAAGGATATTTTCAGCCATAATGGAGTTGACTGAACACTACGAGGGTCTGGTGACCGAGCTGGATGCCACGTTGCACGCGCACCAGGGTCTCACTGCCTTGCAGAAGCAGCTGAGCGAAGAACTGAGAGTAAGTGGACATCCATATTATCAAAAAAACTTCTACTTGGTTTGGTTTCGTATGCATAAAACCTGAGAAAAACGAAAAATGCTCTACATTTAAATATCGATCTTTATTTCTTATGAAAAATACCATAAATAGCTCAAATAATTCAGTTGCTCACTGCGATTCTGTAAGTATAATGAGTGGAAAATAATATTTAGAGGGTTTTTTTCTAAATAAAACTGTAAATCCTATACTCTATCCTGTTCTGTAAGAAAAATATTCCAGTGTATCTATATCTAAGTGCTTTTGACGACTTCAGAGTCTCGTGGAGTGTGTGGAGATGCTTCGTGAACAGAAGGCTGACCGTGATGAAGTGTTCGATGGGCTCCGAGATAAGGTAATTGTATCCTCTAACTCCATAAACGAGAAATACCAGACTTCTGTATAGGATGCTTTAAATTTGCTTTGTGCACAAGATATGAACTTTTTGCTTCCATACCTGTTTTTCCCCATAGCAAAGTGGCAACGGTCGAAAATTCTCCTCCCAGATCTCGCCCATACATTTGCGATAGTATTGAGTAAATGTCCTGTTATGTTCAGGCTGATATCAGTCGCCTGGAAGGTCTACTGCATGAGGATGCCTTCGCTGTGGCTCGGGACGACCTGGAGAAGCGGCTAGAAATGTGCTACGAGAAGTTCAAGAAACAGGACCGCGTGTGGCTGGTCAGTTTCTTGCAAGCATTTTGTAGGCTCTAGGTTCATAATTGTGTGATCTAAGCTTTGTGAACATAGATGAAGTCGCTTCTTAGCGTGAGTAAAAACGTTCCTGTATAGAATCATATTTTTTAAAACGACATGGATTTTTTGGCCTTGACGTTAAATTACCATGTTTTTTGGCATAGTTTATGAAACCGGCTTAAATTGCAATCGTTTGCAGTCTATTATTACACCGGAAGACTGTCATCCTGTCCCTGTTTTTGTGTTACAGGGAGCTATTAGCGACTTAACAACAATAGCAGAGGGCAAAGCTGAGATTATGCAACTGCTAGTGATCAAGGACAACGCTACGGACGAGCTGAAGACCATTCAGGAAACGCTGCGGCAACTGTACATCATGCTGGGCGAGCCCAAGGTAGGTTAGAGCTGCACCGGTCTGAACGTATATGCTTTTAGTCGAATAAGTAAAGCATAACTTCCTGGTCCGCTCCTTGTTCCAGGCGGCGATGCTGACGCGCACCCTGGCGAAGGGCGCCATGTGCGCGTCGTGCCTGGTCCCCGCGCTGATGGAGCCCTTCGACCTGAACCACGGCAAGCCCTTCCCGCTGCCCGCGCTGCGCCCGCCCGACGAGCCCTGCCTCACCGGGACCACGCTGCCGCCCCCACCAGACGAACGGTAACATCGGCTTTCTTAAATTTCTGACATGAGAACCACGACAGGAGATATCAAGAAGAGACGGTAAAACCACAACCGTGTTTTGTAGCCGATTCGTACAAGGTATAGTTTATGATATATTTTTTACTTTATGTTTATTACTTGGTTCCATCAGGAATACGACATTTTCGTTTTCGCTTTCAAATCGTGGGTCTCGGATGTTATTAATATATCTTTTAATGTTTTTGGATAGTCGAAAGCCAAAAGTCTGATAGCAAGTATTTTCAAGGCATATCGTGGAGCCCGAGTTGCTGGGTTGTGGAAGTGAAATAAGTTATTGTTCCATGTAAAACACTGTTACTTAGCTGCTTCCGTGTAGACTGGGACTCGACACCAACATAGTTAGAAAAGGCTTTTGCCCAACGAAGGATTATATCGAGCAAGTGTAATATTTTTTTATTTTTTGCCAAGTATCCCGGTCACCGGTTTAACGGGCAACCATTCCTGTCATTTTAATGGCTCTTTTTAGATTTTTAAAGAGTGGCTATTAAGACAAGTGTGTTTGAGTGTGTTAGGAATGTAATATGTTGTGTATGTTCAGGGAGCACGTGTGCCGCCGCTGGGTGGGCGGGTCGCACACGCTGATGGTGGGCAACGTGACGCACGAGCGCGCCGGCGCCAGCCAGCTGCGCGCCGCGCCCACCAAGCGGTACGCGGGCTATGGCACCGACGGACGGGTGAGCTGCTGCTGGCTGTCACACGTACACGATAGGGTATCACTTATCAGGACCTCCCCGATATTCGCTGCATCTTTCAACTTCGGTAATATTATGACAAATGAAAACAAACTGTTCGTACTTGACCTAAATTATATCTAATATGGTGGGTATTTTCTGCCGTCCACATTAATTATCGTTCAGAGTATCGCAGAGTTTTGTTTTGCTCTTTCATGATCAAAACTTTTGTACTGTATTTTTACATATGCCATCTAATCATTAAAAGTATTAGTTCAACGCATAATGTGAGCTGTCGGTAATTAGTCTACAGATGTCGCTCCAACTATCTGTTAACATTGCCGTCCCACAGAAACTGTTTAAGAAGTATGCTTTTATGTTTTAATTTTAATAGTAGAATTTATTTACTATTTGGTACGCAATGTTGACGTTCATGTTATTATACTCAACGATGTTTAGGTCACGGATTAAACTATACTATCCTTTTGTATTTCTTCCGTGCATACATTTCATGAGTGTGTGGGAGTAGGTGTGATGTATGTAATGTGTGGCCATGTTTAGCTGTACATGCTGGAGGAGGAGCTGCAGCCGTGCCTGGAGTGCAACCGCTTCAGCCCGCAGGCGGCCGAGGCGGGCGCCGGCGACTCGCACGCCAAGCGCTCCCACCCCGCCAAGCATCCCTCGCCTCACAAAGGTTACCATTTTTTCTTGGAGGAAATGAATATGATCTTATTCTGTCCTTAAGAAAAGGGGCTACATCTTTACTTTGCCTGAGGAGTTGACGCAAGTAATTAATAAGGAAAAATATTTACGTAAAATAAGCCTACGAACATTTTTTTATCCGAATGGCTTCTGCTGAACAGTTCTGTGATACATTCGGGACTACATTAAGTATGTGGATTAAAGACACATTGTTTCAGTTCCTTATTGAAATCGCTTGTTGAGGTCTGTATGTAGGTTGACGCTTACGTTAGTTCTTTAGATTATGGAAATAATTTATTGTAATTACCAGAAGAGGCAGCAGGCGACAAGGCCGCGGAAGTAGAAGAAGACAAGAAGGAGAAGGCAGAGGAGGAAGAAAACGAAGGGTCGGTGATGTCGGTGGTACCGAGCCACCACCCCCCGCCCTTCGTGGCGGAGATGTTCAGCAAGCTGCAGCTGAACTAGCTGGGAGGTAGGGCTACTGAGAAGGAGGGACCTGGTGCGCGGTCTACGTCCACCATCGATAAACACATTGATAAATTCAACTGACTTGTTTTACTATGTCATTGAAACATCGTTTATTTCTTACATGATTTATGGTATATTTTTTACTTCCTATTTGCTTTTTAAACACTCTACTGTATGAAATGGCGCAGTCGTTCGAAGTTTTAGATTTTTTACTGAATTTCTTGAAGTCAATAAAACGAACTCTTTATTTCAATTATTTTTTATTTTAATCGTACAAAAATAAATAAATAATTTACATTCTCTGAAAAAGCGTATTTACAACTTACAGCGCCATCTATTAAATAAAAATAAAATTAGGTTACAAAGTTATAGTTAAATATAGTATGTTGCATAAATAAAACGATGATAGAATTCCAATCTCGTAAATGTAAGACATTTAGGTCTCTGACATTTAGGTCTTAGAAACAATTTAATAATTTACTTAATGAATAAAAGTAACTCAACGAATTAGTGATTAAATAATTTAATCTAATAGAATAAATACAATAATTTACGAGACAATAGCCTTTTGATATAAATAGTTATTTGGTAACAATAAATACGAACGAAGCGATGTCGCCAGCTGGTGGTGTGCAGTGTAGTGGTGGTGGTACTGACATTAGGAACGACTCGTTATATGGCGGGTGCCACTGATGGCTACTCACGTAAGGCCTGCCTTTCGCTAAGCGCTTAAAAATCGACCTTGCGATTATTAGTCGTCTCGATTTTGTAAGCTTTATTTACAATTTACGTCACAAGCTTTATTTATAATGCGATGCACAACAAATAGATCACTTCCCTCTATTTTGCTGCACAATAACTTTTTAATAAATAAACCGTGACTTTCTCACCCTGGAACCTTAGCATCTATACTAACTAACTTAAGACTACAGAATAAATAACAATAAATTATTTGTTTACTGGTCACACTACCAAGAATTGTTGTCTTTCATTGATGTGTTCCAATTTTAAAGTCGATTCGATTTTGTATTGCTTACAATGAATAGAATAATATTTGAATAACTTACATAAATATCTGAAATTCAAAGGAAAGAACTTATTTACAACGAAAAATAAGATCACTAACGATGGATCGATGGAACAATTTACCAATATGGTAATTGGTTTCTATAATTTTTGCCAACAAAAAATAATTTTCGTTCTCGAACAACAGGGCCCTTGCTCAATTTACAGCAGGATTCTAGTAAAGTATTCAATTGGTAAGGTGTCCCTGAATATTACGAAGATTCTTCTAGTGCTGATCACATCGGAAGCGGTGGCAGTCGTGGTCCTTGCTGGCCTTCATGACGTCACCGAGCTGGTGCGCCACCGTCGCTGCGCCTGCGCCGCCACGGGAAATGCTGCGATTACAGAAGGGATACAAGTTAGTATATCGGTAACAGGTACCTAGAAGTAGTAGACAAGCCAATTTAACGAAACAATACAACGAATTAAACCAACTCTGGTTTAAAATTTATATTTGAATCGAATCATTTTGTTTCGCTCCCTTCACAACTTGCTACTTAATTTTTGCAGTCCCAAATCGTTGTTATTAAAGAGCATCATCAACCCCGCTGGGGTAAGATTAGGTTAGTTAGTTCTAGGCGTTATAAAAAAGTACCCTTGTTTCAAGAACAATAGCTTTTCCCAATTTCCTTTGTTGAAGGAGGTTAACCCTGCGCCTGCCCGTGGCGGGTCATACCACGGAGCACGCTTTCTATCCGCCATCGCCGCATCGCCATGCTTTATGACTTAGAAACTATATTGACACTAGTTTTGTGGCGAGTTTCTTTTTGTACTGTTTTCCCTTTTGTTTCGATAGCTGTCTTTGGGTGGTCGTGTTGAAAGGTTACCTGTTGAGGTCGCATGTACTTATCGTACATTTTTTACTTGAAGGGATGTCGAAGATTTGATTGTCAAAGACGTTTTTCAGGTTTGTGGACTTTAAATTACTTAAGTAAGTTTAGTTATGAACGTAACTCTTTTAAACCACTATTAAATAAAAGTGGTTTGGAAGATGATTTCGAAAATAAGAAAGAACAGTTGCACGAGTTCATAAATAATCGGAAAACACTTATAAATGTTAATTTTAAAAAATATTACATATGTTGGTTTTGTCTAAAATCAAATATGGTATGCTTCTTAATTTACGACGCTGATATCCAATTATTAATGTTGAAGTGGGTAAAATCAGAATGATTCATTTTTCTGATTGTACATATTGCTTAGGTTAACTAAAACACAATAATATGTATTAGTTCACAGTACCAGGAACTAGCTTGTTTTGTAGTGCCATGAGAATTACCCAATGTGTCATTATAAAAAACTCACGTACGTTGTTGCTATTGATACATTTTAACAATGGTTACGCATGGTGTAAGTGATATATTAGTACTAAACTTTGTACTAGTATAAAACCAATTATTTGCTATAAGTAAATACCGTGGTATTCGACTTCTATAAATCCTGAAAATTATCCCCATTTTCGGTAATCTCTAAAATAAGTAAACCGTTCCGCTTTTCTCTCAGATGTTTTTTTTATGCCATCAATAGACTTAGTCAATTGCACTACTTAAATGGGGTCATTATTTAATGTTTAATTTAGAACTATCTACAATTTGATGTTCCGTTCAATCTACTAGCATAATATCCGATACTTCGCTGTAATGTACCTGTTTTGTCCTAAACACCGGCTCAAAGTACTTTCAAGGCTGTACAGCCTCAGAATATAGCCAAGACAACATTCCTCCGGCGGCGGCGGCGGCTTAAATTCGGCTCGAAATAATATATGATATACTATGGACTGGGCCCTACAAAGGAGGTTCATTACGTCTATTACACATGAATAAACTATTCCCATTCGAGTGATCATAAAACAATTTATAAAGTAAAATAAATTTCCGCGAGTTCGATCGGAACATGTAACTCTGTTCGGAATGTGGGCGGAACACTTTCACCTGTTCCGAACGCACCTCCTTACGTAAGCGGTTACGTTTTTTGGCGGCAAGCCGTCTGAGAGTGTGCGTATGACAAGTCAGCGATACAGCCGAAGGAAAATGATTGATTGATTTACTGAAACTTATTTAAGAAGTCAGAGTTTATTTTATATTATGATTTTATGAATCGTGGGTGATGTGGATATCTTAACCTGCGTTATGAGATAAACGTTTAAAGCTTCCATCCACAGAGTCCCTGTAGTCAAGTTACATCTCGTCAGTCTTAAGCGTTGTTAGTAAATGCTGGCATTAATGAAGATGTTTAAGAGAGATGTGACCCTATACTTTAGTAGAGCGTTTTCTATTGATGTTAACGATGGTATTGTCAAGAGGGGCTGTCGCTTATTATGCCATTTCAAAAACAGACACTAATTAAATTCAGTGTAGTAATATCGAATCTGTTCTACTGCACTGCATTTCAATTTGGTAATCACGTCTATTAAATTCAGACCTAACTATTAATTAAGGCGTCAAATATCCAAGTTATTAAACTAGCCAACATTAAGTTACAAGTGCTTGACCAGCTTGACACAGTACCGGCTGTGCGGCGCGCGGCGGTCATCGCTGTCGGCGTCCGCGCGCGTGACGCAACGGTTATGTGGTGTTACGTCGCCGCTCAGCCGGACATTCCGCACCGCGCTCGATATTTGAACGTTTTATTTATTTACTCTGTGATTTCTCTATCTTTTTTATATATTTAAGTAGGTTACGAGGTTGCCACCCGGAATTATGGTACAGTGAACACTTCAAGATGGTTACAATGAGGTTGTAAAGATTTATCTTTCACAAAATACCACAATACTGCAACCAAGCAGTTGTTTAACCGGATACATTAACATTTACTCAAGATTCTTCATACTTTCTGCCTCTTATGTAGCCATTTCACTGAGCACTTTCGTGCATATTTGCAATTTGCATTCCCGAACGAATCTCTGGTATTTGTACGTCACTCGTCATTTGAATAAATTCTTTCGACAAATTTCTACTCTATTTGGTTGCACACGATGCAGGACATGAAGCTCGCGGTGTTTATTAGCAAAACGGTCGTGTTTTGTTGCGCCTGCGCCGCGGCCGGCGTTACGTGACGGACACATGGACAGCGGGAGAAAGTGCACACGTAATGCATGCTAATGTAACCTCTGTTAATGTTTGTCACGTGAATTAGTACGTCACTACTTTTTTGATGTAAATGTCGCTATTTTATGGCGGACATGGCGTAATGACAGTAATTGAGTAAGTGAAGAAGCTGCGCTTGTAAAGGCTTTGTACTAACATAAGTAGGTAATACGTTGGATTTATGTGAGTCGACGTTGAAACCCTTTTGAAACGTATGCTATTTCGGAGATAGGAACTTTATGTTTTTATGAGCCCTTCTGACGCGACTCACAGCTGAGTTGGTTAATTTTGACCATTTTTAAGACCAGACGATTTGTAGACAACGTCCCACGCACAAGGTCGTTGTCCAAAATTGATCTTTGCATATTGTAAAACAGTTTTAAATAAATATTATGCACCATCTGGGTGTGATCTAATATTTTAAGAAAAATTTAAAAGAATATTATATTTTTACTACTTAGCACCTTCAGATAGTGGGAAAAACAACAAATAATGGATTTGAAATCTTAAAACATTGGTTACAACATAATCGTCAGTTTATCCAGCGTGAATGTTAGCATCTAATTGTGTAAAATAACTTAGAGAATAAAACAAATATAAAAATGTGGAAGAAGTTGAAAGTATGATTATTAAGTAATCGTTCGTTATCAGCGCCTCGCGCATCAGATGAGGCGAATCATCACTTTCTCTCGGTTTCTAATGCCCGTTCACTCGTGTGGACGTATCCTAATGTAATGACACGCGTCGCGACACTGCAGGGCTGGGAGGGCACTAATAGCCTTATTTGTGGACTATGTCCGGCTGGCAATGATCTAGTTTAATGAACACAAGACCGGGCCCCAATTCTGCTATTTGCAATGGCCGATTAATGAATGAAAATTGACTTAAAATGTCACTTTTCGTATTCTATTAAGCATTTTTCCTACACAATAATTGAAAATTCAGTATGGGCCTTGTAAACTCAAGATCAATTCAATTAATTTCCAATCATTGAGTTGGAAAAATTGTCAAGGGAAAAGGAATAATTGCAAATATAATCCAATTGCCATTCATTAATCGGGCATAGTAAATAGGAGAATCGGGGCCCTGTACTTGTAAAATGACGTAACGACATAAGAGAGGCTGCACAAGTTTGATTTATTTATGATTTTTGATGTCCTGATCATCATGTTTTTTTGAAGACGTGTCAAGCTTTGTCAAGTGGTTTGTGCTTCTACGCGTAAGGTAAACTTATCATTACTTAGTGTAATGATAGTGATTCACTGAACGACAACATTAAGTACCGTCATTATGTGTTCGAAGCAGTTCCAAACGCAATCAAATGATCATTTTTTTACCTGATTATGGCGAAGCAAGAAGTGAGAAAGAAGTCATTGCGGGTTTTAGTTTTAAATCATATTGGTTATTTCTTTATACAACTATCATCCGAAAAAATATTTGATGTAAATAAGTTTATTTAATTATTAATCAAGTTACTGATTGAGTTCTGAATTTATATTATTGCCTAGGTCAGTAACTACGTTGTTGGTTTTACGTTATTACATGTTTGTGTTGTCCCGCGATCACGATATATTGCTTTTATTAATAATAATGTTTGAATTGTAAGCACGTTCTCACTGGTATTTATCAAATCGTTTAAAAGGCTACAACTACAAAGGTTTAAAGTGAATATCGTGACCGAAGTTTTGCAAGAATCCTCTGCTTGTTGCAACCTTATAGGGCAAACTGCGCTATTAAAATGAATTATTTGAAATACAAAATGTCAGGGTGATTTACTTACAGTTTTAATAAAGACTCCATCTTCTTTTCCATCGCGAAGATTGAATCTGATGACTGTGACGTAAGCACTTTACAGAAGGTGAACTTGGCGCACTGAGAGTCCCTCCAGTCAGTCTGCTTGACGAGGTCCATGGCGGCTGACGTGAGGGACTGCGGGCTTGCGGGACTGTCCAGCTGTTGCAGGTCGTCAGGCAGGTCCTCGTTTAAAGACCGCTTAGTGATGTGCTTTCGCTTCACTCTCCGTAACCGAGCGCCTTGGTAACTTGGCTCTTGGAAGAAATTTAATACATCACGCTTGGTACGTGTGGTTTCTCCGTCAGGTGACATTACAACGTATACGTTTTCACTTGGCATCTTGTAGTTGTCGTCGTAAATTTTTTGGGTACTTAGAATTTGTCTGTCTATGTCGTATGAACTGCCAAAAGAACGTTTGTGTTCTTTCTCAATCTCGTCCTGAATGTCATCCTCACTTAAACCAGCGCTACGCATTAGGTTCACGTCTAAGAATCTCCCAACAGCCACTGCACCGAGCCCTAGGGCAGCTCCGCCAGCCATCAGTCCGATAGCCGGTAACATCGCAGGGGCTCCGGAAGCCGCCGCCACCACGCCTATCTTGTCCTGCGCGTACCTCTGTGTTTGGATGGAGTTCGAGGGGTACAAACCCAAGTTAGATGAAATCTTTTGAGTTGCCTCTACAATAGGGTCGAAGACGGGTTGCGTTACTTTGGCAATGGGGTCAATAATAGGTTTGGTAAACTGTTGCACTGTCTGGCTGGCGGAGTTGAACGTGTCCTTCATCGAGTCAGTAAATCTTTTCCACAGAGAGGGCTCAGGCACGCGTTTAATGTAAGCGTAGTTGTTGTAAGGGTACCGCGGGGCGCTCTGGCTGGGGGCGTAGCTGTTGTCGTAGTAAGAAAACTTGTTGTATTCGTCTTCGTAGTACTTGTTAGCGTTTATGTTGGCCTGGGAACGTTGTTGTCCGTAGCCGTTAACCGGTTCCATAGGGTACGGGTGCGCGCTCTTGGGCACGTTATTTGTGTAATACTTAATTTTTCGTTCTTCGAGTTTGTAGCCGTCTACACCGTCACGAGTCGCTTTCGCGGGCTGCACTCCTAGATCAGGATGAGCGTATTGCAGGACCGGGTTCCTAACACTTTCATCAAAACCGGGTTTAGAATTCTTCGGCGTGTACAAGGCGGAGTTGGGGAAGTTGACTTCGCCGGTGTGTTGGAGCATACGTCTCTGGATGTGGCTTTCCGCGTAATCCAAATCGCCATTGTGCGACCTTGAGCTGCGGCCACTGAAGTAATCGCGTTTCGATTCTTGTTCGTTTATCTGCTTAATATATTCGATGAGTTTCGAGTTTGCAACTTTCGAATTATCAGCTTTGGTGAAAGGACCGTAGCCGGATTTCAGATAATAATTGTCTTTTTTCTGTTTGTATGAGTACGTCGGATTATCACTTGTCAAATACGGGCCGTTGTCAGAGGGTTCGAATTTCAAATTATCGAATTTGGTGAATGGGCCGTCTTTTGGTTCAAAGTTGTCTGCTTTGGTGAAGGGTCCGAAGCTTTGCGCGGGGTCTGCGGCGGCGACGTCCGGATACACGTCAGCTTCAGGTACAGCTTTCGGTGGAGTGTAACCCTCTGGATAAGGAAGGAGCTCTCCGTTTACAACTCTAGCGTTGCGCCAAGTTTTTTTATCCGACTCGTCATCGGGCATCCTCACACCTTGGATTTCTGGAATGCCGTCTTCACCAAGAGTAAGGATTGATCGACCACGCTTATTGTATTTATCTATGGCTTTCTTTATGTACATAGGTTCTGAACTTATAACAACTGGATCCGGTACTTTGTACGATTTCCCTTCGCCTTCAGAAACTTTAGTGCTTACGACTTCAATGTAGACTGGGTTTCTGTCATTCTTTATGACTGGATTGTGGGGATCAAACCTGTAACTTTTGATAGGACCTCCGTAGTTTAAAAGGCTAGTTGATGTTATGTACACCTTTTTGTTTTCAGTTTTCTTTTCATTGTCGTACGTGGGGTAGTAGTTGGCAGTGTCAGGGTCGGCGTCGGGTTTGCCTCCGTCCTCCTGGATATGAGACTCAGGGTACACAGACACTGGCGACCAGTTGCCGTACTCCGCCTTGATATCGGTGGGCTCCTCAGCGTTTTTGTTTCGGTTCATGTAGTAGTCATATCCAGCTAGATCGCTGTTTACTGCGCCCATGAAGTTCAGTTTTCTTTGGTCCCTCGATTCTGTTTTATTTTTGTTTTCATCGGAGGTACTGTTGAAGACTGATACTGTTGTCTTTATCGAAACAGTCGTGGGTTCAGGAGTAGTGCTACTGGCATGGTGAGTGGTAGACTTGTCCTTTTTCTTAACAATGAGTTGCGTCACATGTCCTGCTTTCGTTCTCACGTTGAGTGTTTGTGTTTCTAGAGGGTTCAGGCTCCTGGACACCTTGAGTTCTGTTCTCGTGGTTCTGGACGGTAGGATCGTGGTCCGTATCGCCTTCGTGGTGGTCGTGGTGTTTTGTTCTGTGACTTCTGCTAGTGCGGCGCAGAACAGCCACAGGATGGCGCCGAGCCGTATCACGGGAGTCATCTGGAACAACAACAAGGAAATCGTTAACTTATGTGTGTCATCTGTAACAATTGCACTACTTATTACCTAAATACAACATAGTTAATTTTATAATTATATGTTTAATTAACGTTCTATAAACTTCATATATTTAAGTGAAAGTGAGTAATTTATATTTGTTTGAATACACTTCACGGTAGATGGTTTCTACATTTTTACTTCCTATAAGTTAAGTTTTTATGAGAGTTACTTTTTCTTGCGCCCAGTTTGAAGACCGTGTGTAATTACTTATCTCATATCATACTTTGTGGTCGATTTGTTTCATTGATGTGATTTGCTTTTTATGTCAACCAAACAGCATGTTTCTATTTTTGATACCTATACTGATTGTCACTCAAACCGACAGTCATTTGTTTGTTGACCAAATGAGTTATATTCTTATCTTTGAGGTAGGCTCACTTTATGGAATGCGCCTAAATGGGAAATAAGGTTATCACAAAGTTAAATGAGGTCAGATATGTGGCTTGACTGTTACAACTACGAGAGCCACCTGAGTTTGTGTATTTATAAGACTCATGCAACTTGCTCCACTAAAATTCTGTTTGAAAGGAACAAATAGTTAAATTCTGGAATATTACAGTTTTATTTAAAATTGTTCATATTATTTCGTAAACCTTTACCTACAACATATTTCATGATCGCTTTATGTAATAAAAGCTAATAGACGATGATGATGAAAATTCTCCTGAGTTTTATCGACATTTCTTCTCAGGGTAGCCTGCTTGATGGGAAATGTCGACTCTCACTAGCTTATAAGTTATTTGACATATAAAAGTGAAAACATTCATTCTATTTGCAGTCAAACTAGATATTTTATTTCATTTTATAGATTGAGGTCCTTTGTAAGTACTTTTAAGCGCCGAGTTGTAATAAAAATTGTAGACACAATTATAATAACTAAAGAATATATTACGATGATCGTCAAGTGAAATTGTACGGATTCTATATCTAGATATTGGTGTAGAAAGCAAAGAAGAAAAGTGTAGGCGTGTGGGTTTCTAACAGTCATGATGATGGAGTGTGTCTGTTACACTATATACGGCACTTGGTTAACCGACGTATTATTAAGACGGTGCTCTACACTTTGACTTTCCCCTAGTAGTATACATGGATTTAGCTTGAAGGTCGAACAAATATTGTAGCCTATCCCACAAGGCATCGCAAATATCTATCTGAAGATATTAACGTCAAAATGCGCAACCCACATTTGCGGGAGTTTCACAAGCATTCAAGTAACATTAACCACTGGGAACCTAAAGTCTTCGGGTAGTAAGGGTAGTGCAGCCTTGCAGGTATCTGAAGGGCGTTATATTACAGATAACCCTGAATAACCCCGATTTATTTATTTTATGCGATGGGAAATCATCAAATAACTCTTCCCGATTTGGGTAAAACAGGAGAGTCCCCCTTTTACTGCCCGTTGACTCTCTTGGATCAGACCTGCTGAACAACTACCCTACTCCCATTTTATTTCTCGAAGCAGAACGACCACTCCCTATCAAGTGTAAGTAACTTCTTCACAAAAAAGATGATTTGATCTCATAATGTATGCCACCAACGGTCTCAGGTCTGTTTCTTTAATATTAACCTCTAAGTACTGTCGGCTTAGTACACAATTAGCTATATCTCGACAATTATAGTGTCAGTGTTTATAATGTGAAGCGAGGCAATAGATAATAATAATAATAACGATCTGTTTATTGACTACAGAGCTTTTACTTTTAACACGACCATCTTGTACTATAACTATTAGGTAACCTATGTAGCTTGTAAAGAAAGTTTAATGGTCTCTACAAAAATAGTTCTCGGCGTGACCCAACAGATCATTACGTTTACGACTCACAGATATTATTGGTCGACACGTAGTAATCACCGCGTGACATAATGATGTGGGGAACAATTGATTGGTGTCAGCGTGTGCGGTGATTACAGTGATGGTGTAATTATTTAAATATACCATTTATCTCGTTTTGTAAAGTTATTCTCATTAATTTTATTGCCTACGATTTATGGATGGATTTCAATACCCGATTTCTGAGTTATGAAAGATTGTCTATTTACTTTCATAGTCAGCTTAGTAGCTTTCAAGTCAGATCAAAATTTAATATAGGTATATTAAATTCTCGTATCATGGTCTACGTAATTGAACTCCTTCGAAAGGGCTTGACCGTTTCTCGCGAAATTTTCTGGTGCCTATTGGGTAGGTCTGAGAATCAGACAACATCTATTTTTTTCATACCCTTATTTTCATATGGCATAGCAACGTTGGCTGGGACAGCTAGTATATCAATAAATTGATAATATAATAGTGATGTGTTCTTAAGAAACCAAGAGTCATTAAACCTGTAACTATAGTATAGACGTGGTTTCTATTACCGGCGCATGAAAAACGAAAACAATTTAAAGTCGTAAATACGCACCATTGTCACAATATTTTTTTTTTTTTTTTTTTAATATCATGGGACAACTCACACACGGTTATCTGATCCCAAGCTAAGCAGAGCTTGTGTTATGGTAACCAGACAACTGATAAACTTTCTTATATATTTCTAAATACATACATATTATAGATAAATTACACCCAGATATTATGTGTGGTATGACACTAAATTGGTTCGTGTCGTGGCATAGAATGCTGCGCGTGCGCCGCCCACACGTAAGTATTGTTCGTGCACGTGAGCGAGCATTGATTAGTGTCGGCTCGAGTGCGACCTGTCTACTGGTGATGGTAGGGAAGTATGGATACCCCGCGGTCGGTGTATGAGGGATTGCGACGCATACACCGACACAACAACGCGGATGACGTAACACGGCGGTTCAGGTTTAGTCAGTAAGAGTCTGACACTACCCATTTCCTCCCCCGAGGGAGTGGGTCTCCATGAGGATTCTCCCGCCTTATCAAAAAAAGAGAAATATGGATACAGGATGTTTTGTAGTTAGCTATGTAATGTCATAGGCCCCTTCATTGGCATATGAGACTATTGGCCAGCATAGTCTGGTGAAGAACTTAAAAAAGAGTAGGCATATTATTTAACAGTTCTGTTAAAAAACTTTTAAGGGTGATGAAAAATGACATTAATTTTTTTTCTCAATTTTTTTTTGGGTTTTAATTAGAATAAATCGATACTATATACATTTGTATTACGTTAACAAATAATTAATTACTGAATGTAAGTAAGTCGGTGAGTAGTCGTTTAAAAAGTGTAATTATCAACTTCTTTCCTCGACAACTTGACAATAACATATCCAGGATAGCGACGTCTGCTGCTCGGTTTTTCTTATAAATTAACATGTTTTCCAAGCTTTCTACCGATTGATCGGTAAGTATTACGAATCGATTATTCGCAATCGCATCGTTTCGGTAAAAAACCTGATTAGTGGGCTATTAGTGCTGTCCTATTAGAGGTGAAACTTGTACATATGTGAGTGTCATTATGTTTAGTCACTGCAGGAAGTAAGCAGGCCGACACTTCACATCTAGCGAGGAGATAGCTAGACTATAAACTTTGAAGCTATTAACGTTTTTGTTGAAGAGCCTCGTGCAAGTCATGTCTTACATTTTAGTATGAATAAATCATAATTATAAATTATCTAATAATAATTTGAAACGAGTCATAAAATCCATTCATCCTCACTATACGAGTCGCAATAATGTTCAATAATGTTCTTGTAAAGAAAAATGTAAATTATAGTAAAATACGACGCTATTTATTCTACTACAAAATAAATTACCACCATTAATCGAGTTTTATTATATAATATATATTTTTACCTTACGGTGCGTATAATAAAACCAACGAAAAGTAACTAATGATGCATTTGTTAAGTATTTTTAGATGATGCTGAATTATACTTAAATGACTTCTTACACAAAGTCCAAGAGGTCAAAGTATTCTAAATTATACTCGCGCTGCACTGTCGCTTATGTCATCGTATAGCAAGCAATCATAATGAAAAAAAAATGAAATTATTTAAAACCAAACCGGAGTTTTAGTATTTGAAGAATAGAAAAGTAGCATCATTATGAGTTTATCGCTGACATACGCATGCTATAGTGCTATATAGCTTAGCTCACAGTGGGAGACGGGTCTCGGTACAATCAAAGACTCCACCACAGACGATGTCGTCCCGTGTCCGTGTCGTGTCGTCACAGCCGGCGCATGCGCAGTGAAACCTCCGACGCGGCCGTATAAGGCGGGATGTAAATGTTGCTTATTGAGTGATTGTCGATCACTTCGCTGATGGGTCAATTATTATCATTACTATGGACGCTTAACGACTATTCACTTTAGATTTTCCCATTCATCGCTTTTTATATGACAGTTAATTACGTTTGACTTGATGAGATGTTCTCTAGCGGCTTTCTTCCTTTATCTTATTGATTAGTATTGTATCTTCATCCTCGAATTAGCTTCATCATATTGGTTAATTTTATTCTCATCATCGAGACATGGTTATTTATAAATATCTTGTTTCCTCGTACCGACCAAGTACTAATGTCGTAAAGTTAATTAACTTTTGTAGTATATAGTTTGTAGGCAAACTTTATTGTTTGTTTTGTAACATATTACCGACGTAAATTCTAGATATATGATAAGCCTCACTGCCGCTTTCCCAATACAAACGCACGAAGGCAGCGGCGAGGTTACCGCGAGGTTCAACAAGCACAATTAACTATGCTCTAGTAACTCTGCTATCCTCACATCTGACACTCTACCACCACTATATAACAAAACAAAAGTATTTTACCATTGTGGGAGAGTGATGGCGCTATACAACATGTTATGCGTTGTCTCGCTTCCACGTTGACTTGGTTTACTTAGGTGGTAAGTGGCTCATTACGCATGGGATGTGGGAAATGTTTCCGGTGCGTACTGTCTTATTGTTTGGTTAAGAAGTAGTTTGTAAATTAAATGCGTATTCAATTATTAACATAAATCCACAATGTTGTAGGTATATTTCAATGACTCCCAAAACATAATGACTTTGGGGGGCAGAGGTTGCAAATTTTGTAAACTCTTTTGTATCAAATTAGTGCATTGTGAATTGTTCCTATTCTTTTTAGTAAAGGAAGATTATTAGATTATTATTAATTATTCAATTAGGTGCAAAAAATGGTTGGCCATAAAATTTCAATGCTACATTGCTAATGTTATTTGAAGTCACGTACAGCTATAACCGTCGGAGTTACGATCGCGTCGCGTATTGTGCACGTTTAAGACCTAGGCCGGCTTAGGTCACCGGCCTTATACCTAAGATGGCCTTTACATAATGTTGTGTCATATGATGTCACGTTTGTTTTGTTGTTAAATGAAGTCGAAGATAGAATCCCGTAGTAAATTAATAAATAGTTGTTTGTACCCTTTAACAATAGAATTAGATTAAAATAATTAATTAGCTTTCATCGAATTGCAAAGTTTGTCACAAATATGTACATTATAGAAGCTAATATATTTTTTTAAACAAAAACTTATAACCTAACATATATAATTTAATCAAACTTACACCTACTTACACGGTTTTACCGACTAGATTCTAGTCCGAAGCCCTGAGCTAGCAAACATAATAAAACAGACGAATCGAGAACTTCTTCCTCTTTGTATTGGGTTAAAAAGAATAGAAATAGATTCGATCTATAATCATTATTAGAATGAGTATTACTCAGTCGAATTTAAGTAGTTCGCACCAACGTAGTCCATCTGCAAGCAGATTGATACTCCTCTCAGAAAAACAATTGTTAACCTGGACGATTGCGGTAACCGGGTTGTCACCCTCCCGTGTTTAATGTCTCTAATTACTGGCTCGCTATGTAATTATGATACGAGTATAATGTTCGGGCGTCACTCCACTCGGGCTTCACGTTAGTTTTAATTTCTCCTGTCGTATGATTGTAGTGCGATTCACCGCAATAATCAGAGCGTTCAGTGAAAATGTACAGTCGCCGACACATGTACTGCACTTTGATTTATATTCTGTATCGCTGAGTACGATCTGTGAGAGGGACTGTAACGTGACATGCATGACACTTTAATTTATTCGTATCCTATTGAGATAGGACGCTAAGAAATGAATATAGAATGTTCAGCAGTTCTATTGTGTTTTGTTTTTCGGTCAGAAAAGTACTCGAAGTTATCTGTTACGTAATGAAATTGAAAATTAACTAGTATTTTCCCGTAATTAGGAAGATAACCGGTGACTGCAGCAAATAAAAGAAATATTCAGTTATTATTTACCTAAGCATCAAAATTTTGTTTGACACGTAAAGCCCACACACACGTCATATTAATGATTTGTTGCACATGCCGCCGTGTCGCCGTATTAACATATGTAGTTGTTTATCTTTTCTAATAAAACGTGCGAGCCATTAGCTTGACACTTTCTTTGACGGCACTATCCCGGGGTCCCGAGGTCAGCCGACATTTACCAAACGTCCAGCGTGCAAATATATTCACTTTCAAGTTTACCGCTAACACTGAACACTATGTTATGTAAATGGCAACAAGCTAAGCTCACTCACGTAATGTACGAGACATTTGTCTAAACTAAATGTTTTTCTAGTAAAGTGTTCGTTTTAACTTTCTCGTTGATGTAATGTCTAATAGAGATGATTTACAGGAAAACTATAAAATATTGCTGGCGTAATAATGGACTTTGTGCTCAAATGAGTTGTTTTTAGCGTAAATAATAAGTTTTAATCAGTTTACTATGAATTATGGGGACTGGTTTACCTGCCTGTAAATAGACTTTAAAAAGGGCGCATTGTTAAGTTTATGTTTTCTGAAAACTAGAATTGAACTAGATGTTAACCAACCATCAGGCATATGTAGTAATTGGGAAATGTTCTTCGAGAAAACCCATGCCTTTTCACTTGTATCATAAGTATATAAAAGCTGTATAAAATATAAGCGGAGAAATGAAACTTTTAAAATAGTTTTCATAACCAGCCGGGGATGTATGTGGGTCGCGTGTTTCACACATTGTGCGGCGCTGCGCGTTTTCCTCGCATTGTGCGCCCCAGCCTCCGTTCACACGGGGTGACGGCTAGAAATCCGACCTATATTGTAGGCTGTTATTAAATTTTCCTCAGCGGTGTCGCGATGTCTTTGACCCCATTTAATAGAAAGGTTTCTTTTGCTTTATTTTGCTATTTTTGTCGAGTGGAGTGAGTCATTGATCCGTGGGGAAAACTTTTTGCTGGGAAACGCTTTGTATTGTGCAATCTTGTTGAGAACATGATGATACAATGTGGTGTGATGCAGGTTATAAATAAGTTGTTTGTATTAACAATGAAACTTTACGGTTCTTGACATAGCTCTTAGAAACTTATTGGTATTAGTGATCGCAACGATATTAAGCAAACAATTTATTTTTTTGCAATATACTAGAAGTGATATATTGCAAAATTATGGAAAATCTCTTTTTGTATCGTGCACAGGAAACCTTAAGTTTTTCTCTCCTTTTAGTGCTGGTAAACATGCCCAAAGTGTACGTCATATACATATGTATTTATTTATATGTATAATATATGAGAAGTCGGCGTAACTCTCGTTTTCTAGGGCTGCAGGGATTTCACTTTCCATGGCGACCGGCCACCGGGTCGACGACCGCACCCTGCGCATCTGTGCCACTGTTTGTTATAAGTAATAGAAGGTTCACTTGGTAGATCATGTAATTCTAAGTCCTCGAATATCAACAATTTCGTATAGTCTTAATTTATTTTAGTTTAACCTTTCCCCAAGTTATGTTTAGGTTTGATTTCCAACGTCATTGGATTCAGTTGAACATGCAATGACAGCTTATCCGACTTCCAACTCATATTTAAAATTATATTAATACTCGTTATTAGACAAGCAAAAAGAGACCCGGACGTGTCCTATATTCATACTAACTGTATGTATATAGTTTAGTTCCCCCTTCCTCCCTAGTCTATTTCAATTTGATTTGAGTAGAAGAGTAACAAAAATATGACTAATATGTGCAGATCATAATTAAAATCCTATTAGTTTAGTTCTTATTGTTTAACTTGTGTAGCATTTGTGTAATTAACAAGCTAGTTCAGCATCTCCGACTAATCGCACAAATTAATCCGTTTCATTTAAATTAATGAGCCTTCTGCGTTTCCTTGCGCAGTGTCCGTTGCGCCGGAGCGCGGTCATTAGCTAATTTTAATTACCTGATGAACAGATAGTTGAGATACTCGTAATGTTTTGTTTTCTTAATGTTGGAGTGTTGCTCTTACTAAGTTTAATTATGTTTTACGTTTGAGGGAGCAGATAACGAACCGAGCTTGTTTGTTCTGCTTGCTTGTTAGCAGGGCCTGTAGTAATTTGTAAATTGTAGGTGTTGTTTGTAAAAGTTTTTTCTAGTCGTAACTGATTCGTAGGGCTGATAGAAAATGTGCTACGAAGTGCTACGGATTTTTGTGGATTACTCATAAGTCATTGAAGATGTTAACGTTTTAGCCTAACAAGATAGACTTAATTCGGATCGTAGATAGCAAACTTCAAATAAGCTTGAAATTTCTGCGTCAAAGGTCAGTGTGGTACTCACAACACTCGAACTACGAGCTTTGCATCTAGTTGTATTAACGCACACAAAACAACTGCATATAAAATAAGTTCTCAACGGTGAATTGTCTTTTAAGGTAAATCAGTAAATAATGAAGAGGCAAGAAATCTGAAAGTCCATAAATAAGAGGCAAACAAACATTACACACTCGCTTCGTATGAAGTGAGTCATAAATCAGTGTCGAGGTGACCGCGCATGCGCCGCGCGCCGCCGCGCCTGCGCAGGACTCGGGATCCGCGCCTCGTTAAGCATTTATATTATTTATTTACTTAAGTATACTAATAATATATTTGTCACGTTACAATATATTATTGGTATTTAATGTAGTGTCTTGTATGCTTTTTACTTTAATTAAAGACTATAATTCAATTGTCCAGTCAGATTTGTTAATGCTGTACTATAAATTTCTTCGACCTCATGGGCATGAAACATTATTTTATTATTATTGGCAAAAGTTGTAAACAATAATTAAAACCTCTAGCAATGAAGTAACTTACAAAAACATTGTGTTCTTAAAGCCTTAACTAAATTATATTAGTTACTTATGATGCGTTGGTTCTCTGTAAAATAGTGTCAAATTTTAAAATTCTTTTAATGATTTTAATTACGGTGAAGTAATGGTCTGAAGTAGGTTTATGTTTATTGAATAAACTGAATGAACGAGACTGGCGCCTTTCATATAAATAACAATTAGAGTCGTGCGCAGGCGCAGAGCAGGTGTTTATTGTGCGTGCTGATCAAGTTGATTCGAAAAGCGTGACTTCAGTGCGGTGTGGCAAGCGAGTGGCGACTGGGGCAGGGGGCTACAGGCTGCTGAAGAAATAGGATTTCTTGTGAAGCTTCACTTTTGTACTGTGACACGTATAAAAATAAGCCTAGATGTTAGACAAAAGTTGAAAAAAAATCTAATGTGTTTTATTTTTTTCAAAAACAAAAATATTAATTGGTTACCCAATCAAAAGTACATGTATCCGTGACTAATCGATTAATAAGTTGAGCTTAAAGTGCTACACGTTACCGGAACATTAGTTACACGTATCCATATTATTTGTAAACAAATCAAAACAAGACTCTCTGAAGCTGTCATCGATTACGTACGAGTTACATTAACATTTGACCAACTTAACAATAACTAGTATTAAAAAACGGAAGTATTATGATACATACGAAGGCCTCGTTGCATAACGCCAAGGAAACCGAATCAAAATCCAAATAAGAAAGCATCGCATTCCAATATAATTACAAAATCGATCGACGTGTTTGCTTTGGGCGCTAGTGAAAGCAGTTGCGTCATGTTACGCTGATTGGTCGCCGCCGCGCACGACAGCACCCGACTCTGCACGAGCAGACCCGAACGAGCACGATGCAAGACGAAGTTAGCCGAGCAACGGTTCCCACGTTCAAGAAATTAATGTACGCGAGTTGTAATTACTAATTAGAGAGCAACATTTTGGAGTTCGACATAAAAGCTGTTGTTTCGCGCAATATTTCATGAATGCTGTGAAATACCATTTCGACGATTTCGGATTTTCACACGATCTTAAACTAAGTATAGAATTAGAGTATATTGCCGTACTTGCAATAAAGCGTTACACTTTCTTCTAAGTGGGTATTTCACGTTGATAAAGTAATCAAAGTGTGGATAATCTTTGAGATGTGTTTATAATAGTGTTTGATTACTTAATGTGCTTAATTCTGATGATAATATGAGTGTTTATTATTTCTCAGACATCACACACGAGTGTCCGTTAGATTGCGTAATTAATGTGTTTGGATACTTTCAGTTGCGATAACGACGCATTAGCGAATATTACACGTAATGAGCGGAGTTTACAGCTATGGCGTACTAATGTACATACAAACAGTTAGACTTCCGGCAAAGTAATGGCTAATTCTATAAATAATATATGATTAAGATTAGATTAAACTCCTGATTAAAGCTGAAAGTTCAAACCATCTGTGCTTTGTGACCTTCCTTTGATTACTCCATGGCAATCTGAACCACGGCGAAAGCAGGCTCGGCTCTGTTATTAAATGGTTCCCATGCTGTATCAATGTTCTACTTGTATTTATGGAGATTATCTGACATCCTACCACCATCTTCAAAGGTGACTATTGCATTTGTGGAAAAGAGACATCGTTCTACAGGGGGTAGAGCGACCTCTCGCTTCCTCAGCAGATGATGGAAGGTCTCTAAAACTTGCATTCACGGTAATCTTACTTAAATATCGTACGTTTATCGATTTCGTGGCTGCAAATCGATGGAAACTTGGAAAGTGAGATCACGGGCCACAGGTTATCGCGGGTTATACACAGGGCAGTGTGGTAGAGTTAGGTGTAACCTTAGATTTGAAATTCAAGTTATATAAGTGGATTGGCTATTTGAAAAGCTTAGTTTTCTAGTTTCGTTAATGTTTAAAAATATTAGGGTCAGATTAAACGTAATATAACAGCGATACATGCAGATGCTTATTAACCTGATTCTCGCGTACAACCAGATCTGTAACTTGATATTGACCTATAACCGCGTAATACTTTTTCCACGACTTTTTTTTGCCATAACATATGATTAAATCTATTTCTAAATCAGCTCGGCCTCGAGTAATGAGAAGGTATTTCGCCGCCGGCTTTAATTCCAAAACAAAATAATACGAGGTTAGTGTACCGTCAACCGCATATTATCCATAACATTTTATAAATTAGCGCTTTTATATCAAGGGTTTTAGGTTTGATTTTGAATGCAGTTTTTTCAACCAGTGTGGTCGACTGTACCAGGTACCACAAACTAGTTGTAACAGTTAATTAACTTTCGGTTTCGTCGTTATAATTTTGATGGTTTTCTGCCGACACGAATACTATGGTGTTTACTATTTTAATAGCGTTTCTTATCTGGTCTCGCTCTATATACGACGCCATAGATTATCTTCGCTGTTTGAGGTTAATTTATTTCAGTATACAGCCTATTATTTCTGTTTGTGGTACGTCTCTGGTAGCTTTGTTGATAACTTTTTATTCTTGATTTAAGGTGGTGTTAAGTGTAGACAGTTTTATTTCACTTTATAAAAAAATAAGGTTTTATTTAACTACAAGTAGGTATTACTGCATTGAGGAGTTTAAATCTTGCACATTTAAAACATAATTATGTACAATTTTTTGACAGCGGTAATTACATATCAGGTAATTAGTTTGTACTTTTACAAACACAATTTGGAGATTCAATAATTTGTAGGATGGCAGAAGCCTTAAAAAGTCCTACTTCAAGGAATGAAATTAGGATTGGGCAGAAAGAGTTTTTGGTTACGCCGAACAGAAATAGAATATGGAGAACACAGCATAAAAAATATGCTAAGCCTTGATGATTTGTCTGAATACAATAACTTTTTAGAATTTTTATTTATGTGCCTTTTTTTTCTTGCACTAACCCCATATCACAGCTGGTTAATAAGGCAATAGATAAAGTTGAAGCTACCGTTTAACAGTGTTTACACAAAAACTGTAGTATTTGTGTAACAACAAGCTGTAGCGATGCCTACTGAAGCGTGTGACTCCGGGCCGCGGGCCGCGCATGCGCAGTGAACCAGTGCGTAACTACCCGCCTTACTTTCAATAGATCCACTTAATTGCACTCTTTTCTTGAGTTTTCAATTTTGATCTCGGTTAAAGTGGTTTCAGGTGTTAAAATTGAAACAGTTATTATAATGGACTGTTTTCGGTAACGTCTTACATAAATCGCATCGGAAATCTACACTTTTGATGTAAATTATTTCCTTTTTTAACATTCTGCTTTTGCTACTGTTTTGATTACTAAACTCATTTCAGCATCCTTCGCGACGTAGATTTAATCTTGGCTTCCCGCTTCTGCTATTATTAAAAATCATAAGCCAAAGTAACAACAAAACACCGAAACGATAGAGAAAACAAAACAAAAAAGGCTATACAGATGTAGTTAAAGTCGATCAGACACGTCAGGTGTGCTGGCCCAGTTTCAGTGACGTAAGTCAGGTTTCACACGAGAACTGATCTCTTACACAACTGCCGCCGATCGGAGAACTTTTTGTGCGATTTTCTTTTGTTCCAGCCATTGTTGTTTGTTTCACAATATCGATCGAATGAGGAAAAGCTGCGCTCTTGGTGCGCGGATTAGTGTGTGACTCATATTTGTAACTGCATTGATCTCGGTTTTTTAATTTCGGTGACAATTTAATATTGTAAAATCTGTCTTTTGTACTCTAGTTTTTCTTTTACCGATAGTCTGATACTACTAATGATGCGTTGTTTTGTTTACTTACTTAAATTGCACAAGTATTTCTTATTACGTATTTCTGCTAGAAGGAACGATAATTTTATGAAGTCATGGATGTAGCAGTTCTATTTTTTTTTAGTTTTATTTTATGTGGTCATCGTCACGTTGTATAATAACGATAAACATAATATCATATTCTGTTTCTCTACTGTTGTTAAAACACTGTTATTTGAACAGAAAGCTCAGGTTTCCAATCCATATAAATATAAGCGTTTATGGTTATTATAGTCGTATTGATAAGTTAACAGCATGCATAGAACCCCCATTCCTTTACCTCGTGGTGCGGAGGTGGTTCATGTTTAACTGGTTTCGTGATTGTTTACGTTCTGTAGTAAGCCGTGTTAACGAGCTCTTCACTTAACGACGCCATTTAACTGTCGAGGACACACTGTGACCTGAGGATTCTAGGACAGCGATTACATATAAATTAGCTAAGGTCAGACAAATTAAACAAAAGCGGTGTGGAATAATATTGAGTATTATACGTAGCGATAACTTGATTCAATATTACACAGATGCTACTTTCCTTTGAGTGAAGCGGTTGCTGAACAAGTCACAGCTTCTTTTAACTCTAGTTTTTCAATGTAAGAAGTAAGAAATAGGACGAGTTCTTTAACAAGGTTATAATAAACGTCTTAATGAAATGAACAAAGTAATCCTTGTTTCGGTTCCGTACGTTCCCAAAGGGTAAAAACGGAACCCTATTACTCAGGCTTCGCTGCCGATCTCTTCATTTGTCACTAGGCTGTACCTTGTGCTAGCTAGGGAGTTAAAATTTACAAAGATTATGTATTTCCGTGGGCACCATAATGCCAAATAATAAAAATCTAAGTGAAGCACGATCGATATGGTCTTTCATTCCTTAGCCTATTTGCACGAAACGTTCAGAGTCGCGAATCCTACTCGCATTTACTACGGACTTGCTACTTAGGAAATACTTCAATTTTTTTTTGTAAAATACGTTACTTTCATTACAGATTACGTATTTTACGAGTTATGGTTAGCAATATTTATGAGATACAGATATTAACATACAGGTCCGTATCAAGTTACATAATGTTATTGATCAGACTTTTACGGAACTGTTATTAATATTGAACTGCTATTATTTGGTGTTTATTTATCCCCGCATGCAGTTCTGTTAGCTATGTATTCCGGCCACGATCAAACTGTTTATTGCAGTGAATGTTTCCCAACGTTTCTTAATCGTTTGCCTGTTGAATGTTCACTCGCTCATTATGCGCCGTATGTAGGTCGATCCTCGGTCAATGTTGTTGTAAAAACAGCTTTAACGAGAATTATCCTTAAACGTTTGCGAGTCGAGTCATCTTTCTCTTCAATTAAAGTAATTTTCTAACTGTTGCTGGACAAAGGATGCTTCTTGTAGAGGCTTAGTATAGTTGAGATTAAGGGTGGTCTCCGTATTATTAGTTCTTGATGTCGAGATGGTTTTCCTTATTTGCAAGTTTAAGTGCGGCTTAACTATGTTTGTTTGCTCGGTGTTCAATTTTGTACGTGTGGGTGGTCATCATGAAATGTATGTTGTGTATGGGGCTATAGACGCCCAGCGCGCGTCGGAATGAGGATCGTGATCTAAAGCTTCTCCTTTATTAGCCTTACTTTTTACTCCCTTTTTAGACCTTAAGGACTTGGGCCATAAATCGAGAATTTTATCTGTGAAGGCTGTCAACACGAAAGACGTATTAAGGACCCCGGCGCAGGCGCATTTCACGAGTTGCATATTTAAGAACAATCCTTAATGTTTAAAGTGAAAGGGTATTTTCATAGCTCTATGGAAGAAAAGGAAGTATATTTGATTGTTTTGTATAAAATATCGTTATTTTTTCAAGAGTTAAAATTCTGTCTGTATTTCTATCTCATTGCTTTAATTTTATTTTAATAGGTATTGTTTCATTTATGAATTTTGTTCCTGGACTTGTAGACTGTAGAGCAATTTATGAGAGGGTATTGCACCTTTAATTTTCTATATTGTTTTAATTTACTCATAATAATTTGCTGCGGCTTGTGACCGGCCGGGCACTAGCAGCGGCCAGCGGCGGCGTGTCAGAAAGTCCAAACATTACATAACACGAGGGTACTATAGTAAGTATACTCACAGTGCGCAATGTCCCGTCGCGTAGAAAGTGAAAATATCAGCGGCGCAAGCGCATGCTCCGCCTGCACTCACTTTCCTCACACCACTCTCACTCGGATCCCAAGCTCAGCACACTTACAAAAATTATCAAAAGCAATAACAAAATCCGTTAATTTATATGAAACCACTTAAAGAATGATTGTGAGTAGTATGTAGTACTGCGGTTGTTTGGCGGCGGTGTGCGGCCTCGTGCGTGCTCGGGTGTTGTCGGTGTCCGCGCCGGCGCGTCAGGTGCGACTGGCGGTGAGAGCTGCGCCGGCGCACCTCGTGTTGTGTAACTCTCCACCGAGGTGGGATGGTGTGAAGATTTTGACAATTTTTTTGAACATTCCATTCGATGTGAATCTGGGTCTCGTTACATCATATCGGTTTTGGATATTTTCTCTTCATATAGATGATTTATTTTGTGTCCAGTTTGTGAAGATTATGTATTTTATAGACCATCTGATTACTTGAAAATTAATATTGATCAAAATTCATTAATAAAATCATATTTTAATTGAAATTTTTGTTTATTATAATCTAGGTACTGATTGCTAGCTCATCCTGCAATACAGACAGCATCGCTCTGATTAGAAAGTCCACGACATGATCTACTAAACATCACAACACTGTCAAGTAGCCAACATGTCCCAAACAAAGCTGTGCATGTAAGCTCGCGGTCAGTGACGCAACGGCAGCGCGCCCGGACGCGACAATTACCGGAGAAAACTCGTCGGCCGCGGCCGGCTCGCGTGCCGGACACGGGCCGGACGCGGGCCGGTCACCTGACACCGATGCGGGACAGGTGGCCTTTTTATGTGGCTTGCCTTTTTGGGGCACCGCCGTAGTGAGATGTCGGTCTCTTGATGGATAGAAACTGTATGCTAATATGGTGCCATCGAGTCTCTCACGGTAATCGGTTTAAGGTTAAATCTTACTTTAGTAGATGTAGGTTTCACGGTTTTGGTTCGCTTCTTAAGGTTTATTGGTTTATAGTGACGTTTACGTAAAATACATGATTTGCGAGCAACAGCTCGTAAAATTAAAATACTAGAATGAGACATACATATACATATGAAAAAGAAATTGTGCTGCAAACAATAAAGTTTTTTTATAGCTGGCCGGATTGTGTAGTGTTTTACACTACACTCATATTACACCATATAGTACTTATATCATAACTTAAATATATAGATTTATAGATATCTAAATAGATTCAAAGAATAATATAAAATGAAATTTTCCTTTGAATCCTGATGTTACCAACTTCTCATTATCTGATATTATAACCTATGTGTTTCTGATTCCTACAACACAATTGCTACTCTACACATAGTACACATGATGGTTATTCCAATAGCATTGAGTTGGCAACACCGTGAACTCATTCACAACTCGCTCGGAGCGTCAAAGAAAGCACCTGAACAGCATCGTTATTCATGGTATGCAATAAGGGTTTGATTTGAATACCTTGCTGCTTGTTGAGAACTTGATGCTGATACCACTCGCCGCGTGTCTGCGATGACAATGACGGCCGGCGTTTGTGATGCATTCGTACTTGCGTTCACTGATCATAGTGTGATGGTGGCTGGAAGACTTGGTTTAAAAGAGGATGAAAATGCTTTAAAAGTTTAGAGGAAAATACTGAACTTTTTCCCATTTTATCTAATATTTTGATCATATTTTGTCTAAGAAACTTTGAAAGCACCTCCGTCGCGTTCGTTTATTTAAACAAGTCGATGAGCTTCAGATGAACAGTCTATATCTGTTGTATAAATATTACAGAAATCAATTTTTATTTAACCACAAACAGAGATCGATCTTATACTTTCCAATTAAAAATTAATCAAAATAAATTAATTAACAAATGATCAAACAGATGCATTTGACTTGTTTATTAAAATATTATAAATGCATGGCTGGCAGACGTCTAGATATAAATGTATTTATTAATCTGTCCGTCGCATCCGGTTGGCGAAGGCTGTATTGGTGGCATCAGAGTACACACGTAATTATGTAAGTAGCCGTGCGGAGGCTGTGTCGCTATGTAATACTTGTGTTATGTACCTCTGCACTCGTATCATTAGCGCATTAATTAATCTGACAGATTTTAACAAATCGATAGCTTACATACTATTTAGTGTCAACCATGTAATAAGGATTAAGCTTTTACTGTCCTTAATTGTGACAAAGGCTTGAATTTATTTGCAATGAAGATTGGACATAATTTCGAAGAGACGAAATCAAATGGTTAACAAAAAGTGTTTTTGACAGATTTAAGTATATGGTCCGCGAGCGAAGATTTATTCCTTCTGTGTATTCTTGGATAACTTTGTGGGTTTGTCCTTAACTCTCACCGTCAAAAATTCTGTCGTTCTGTAGCATTCAAGAGCCCGTGTACTCACCGCGCGTGATTCTAGTTATTACAAATAATAGTTGACATTACGTATGTATGTAATATTAATATTATAACCAAACTTCCGGACAATTTCGAAATGACCGGACTACCGGAGTTTTTGAATGAATTATTACGAGTTTTATTATCTTGCCATAGCTTGTACATTTATTTGCAATTTATCACATGTATTTATTATAAAAAACCGGTCAATAGCGAGTAGCACTCGCGACACTAAGGGATCCGTACAAAGATAATGAAATAGGTTCGGAAAAGAACAGGTTTGGGGGTATGACCTAGTTAAATTGATCTTTTACGGACGGATGGCAGCGGAGTCTCAATAATAGGATTCCGTTTTTAACCTTTGGTTACGGATGTCTGAACTATAAATTATTGACTTTAAATTTTACATGCGTTTTTATTATAATGTAATTCTGGAGTACTTCAAGCCACACAGTCTCCCCCAGTAGCTCGAAGTAACGCCTTCCATACATGCTTTCACCAAACAATGGCATTACACAAACTAAGACCCAATTATTTCCACATTACAATTACCGATCTCTACAACAAGAGCAAAACTCTACAATTCGCTCATTTGCACAAACCTATGCTAATGTTCATGAAATCATGATGCATATGATGAGATAATTGCACGATGCGCGCCATCATGGCATTGTGTAACACGAGTTCCATCGGCTCTGGCTAGGTGGCGACACAGGACCTTACACTTTCTCCCGCAGGGTTACCGAGGACTAAATATGTGGTAAACTATTTTATTACATTGTGACTTGTCTGTATTGAGTCAAGGTGAGGACAGATTTAGTGTCAGAATGCTTTAGATATAAATGCAAAGCAAGGTTTGGTCGGTTATAAATTGTAGGTACATTTTAGTTCGTACGTGGGTCTACAATTGTAACTAGATTTGAGTTTGCAATGTAAGTTCTCTTATTCTGGTATTCAATATACTGCGACAGTTCAAATGACTTTGAATAAAGAGGAGAGCAGGGATGCTAATAACACAACAGGGCTATTGCTATGTCAATTTGCTCCAGGGTATGCGTAGGATATCATAATTATCATTCTCCCACTGCTCGGTGTAGACCTCCCCTTTCTTGTTAATTTCTACGGTCCTGTGACAGCCTCATCCAGACTAGTTCCGACTATCCTCACTAGTATTCTATTATTAAATGTTAGTAGTGTCAGCCCTAGTTGCGATTATATTTGAGTGTAAAATCACCGCTTATTGCCTCACACTGATTGCTGTACAATGACAATACATGTTTTGTTCTTGCGGTTATCAACGAAAGTGTCGGCGTTTACTTTTGGCGTAATCTAAACTGTCTATGTATGTGTGTCAACTGTTAAATGTGCTCGTTTCTATGTGTGTGTGTGTGTGTGCTAAATGTGTTACGTAGTTAACTTCTTTGAATGAATGATGTTTTGAAATCACGTTTTTGTTCGCTTTCAGTGTAGGCTCGAGAATTCAGTGATTTTGATGTACTTTTTTCCCGTAAAATACTAGAATTTTGTTCCACTTATCAGCGCTGTGCAGTATTTACAAATTGCAAATACGATTATTAGCAATTAAGCTGTCGCCACATGTTTTTTTTTTCTGACAACATTTATCGATTAACATGTGCTAACTTTCAGATACCGATCTCAGATTTGCTATAAGTAATTGTCGCGTGCGGAAATCAAACTCGCGAACGGAAACTGCCAACTAATGCACTATGCTTAAATAAATTACACACTTAACTTTTATAGCTTTTTTATTTAACGTTAATATAATGTATTAAAATCAGACGGTAGTTAAAGAAACGCTTGTTAATTTCTCAATCATAACTTCCTTTGCGTTCGATCACGTGCGTGCGACCGTATGCGCCTGCGCAGCCGGACGCGCGGATGTTTCCGATTCTCGCGAACACCATTAAGTTGTGTTTAGCAGTTTAGGAACGTGATGCAACAAACGAATCTAGTAAGTAATTATTGTTGTCTAGGAATTTCCATGTATAGGTACATATACATTTTTGTATTGACGCACTTTTACGTCTAATAAGGGTCTTCACTTTTAAGCCGTAAAAGTGTATTTTTTTGTATAGGTTTTAGTTTATTGCCAGGGAGTCTCGTTGCCCGACACACAAAATGGTGGTCACTTTAGAGTATACACTCATAAATATGTTAATCGTCTTGTTTTTTGTCCTTTTGAAGCCACTGAAACCACAAGAAATTAATTCAGGTTATGATGCGATATAATAAATATTTGACACGGAAAACTCGTAGTTTTAAACTAAGTCTTGAAATTTAATTTAATGGTTTTTCCTGTTTTTGAGTCAAATAGAATAACGTTTGCGGTTTCTGTTTTGATAAAACTCCGGAAGTAACGACAAACTTAACTTTCGATAATAAAATTGATTGTCAGAGAAACTCACCCTTTATTATGAATTGAAAAATAACTTTCCAAAAGAAAATGCAATTTAATAGAACAATGAGCAATGCATTACCTGCACTAAGAGCCGGCGAGCGAACACTTTCAAAGTCTTTGTAAAATTAATTCGCGTCACTTTCCTTAGTCCGGTCATCTACTTCCGCGGATAAAATACCAGATCTTACGTAATGAGAAATCTGATTTTTTCATTCAATATAATAAAGCCGCGCTGAATACTAATGTATCCGTTTTAATATGTTTAATATGTTATACGCGGCATCGGGAGTCGTTATTAATCAGGATTTAGTTATTTATGTATTGGTAAAAGTTCAGAGTAGTCGTCAACCAAAACAAACAGATGAATTTTATTAATATAATATTGTTGTTTTCGAGCCCTGTTGATGAAGAATTAGGTGAAGGAATAATTTAGACTTGAGGTCATCATTACTCTTTTACTGTGCGATAGATTATATTTTTTTTGTGAAAATTAATATCGGCCTGCATATAAAAATATAATCAGGTCAACTTGTTTGCAACAATTCAATTTTACGAGTAGTAGTAGTAGAATTTTAGAAACGAGCAAATAACTTTTTAATAATGAACACTACAAATGTTAGGTACATGACAGGTCAAAGTGATTTCATTAATAGCTTATTAACAATCTTAAAATAATGTTTTGTCATTATACTAAGAAAGTGGTGATTTAGCGAATATGCCTGGATGTCAACCGGAGGCATACCACAATCTTTTAAAGTAAGTTTTTAGCAGCTTTGGAAGCGAGATGCCACTCTACCACGTACACTGCTCTTGCTGTGACAAATGCTACAGTGTCAGTATATCAGGCGACGGCAGCCACCCCTTTAAATGACGGGAAATCATCAAATTACTGCTTGCTCTTGCTGTTGAGTGAAAGGGAGTGTCAGTCTTCTACTGACTAAAGCCGCCTTGGCTGGCATCAGCCCTAATGGGGTGCATAGAGCTGGCTGACTTCCCTTTGGGAAGCTCGTGGAACACGAATGCGACATCTGTCACGGCCCAAGTTCTGATTACGCTTTGACCTGTCCCATCGCTCATCACCCACCGCAGCCCCACGCCTACTGTGACCGGAGTCGGTCGGTGAGTCGTGGTAGACCCCCTGTCCTGTTAGAGAGAACAGGCAATAAACGAAAGTACTTTGTCATCTGGTAGTTAATAGTAGAGTCATGACACCTCATTATCTTGTCCATCATGTATTATAAGTAACACATTGTATTACACAGATATTACTTGAACCAACAAGCTCTTGTTATGCTGGTGGATATTGGCGGTAGGATGTCATCCACTGCGCGTTTTGATAGTGGGTTTAAACACTTTAAACATATACAGTGAGGAAATGCATTTATTTTATGTAAATATAGATTGTTCATCAGCATGGATGTGGATGGATATAGGGGAAGAGGACGACCAAAGACACGATGGATGGATTGTGTGAAAGACGATATGGCTGTATAGAGTGTTTCTTGTGAGATGACGGCCGATAGGAAGGTATGGAAGAAGATGACATGTTGCGCCGGCCCTAAATAAAATAATTGGGATAAGTGCAGGGGAATGATGATGATGATGATGATAGATTGTTCATCAGCTGTTGGGCTGTTTCAACTAAACGACATCTTATTTTTATTATTTTTTTACAATACTATGATATTGTAATTCAACAGAAAAGCTACGCCGCAGGAAAGCCATCACTGTTGGAGCCAACGAAGTGTGCTACACCTGTTCCTAGTTCGTATGGAAAGTTAAATCCAACATATTGGCATATTGGCGACCAATATTTGGCCAAACGTTACCAGCTCAATTGTATTCCTTTATTTCTATAATGTGAGAGTGTTTCCAACAATCACTTTTACTTAATACATAATATAAAGTAATAATTAATTCCGCCGGTCATCGTGTTAATTGTGTTTAATTTAATAATTCATCACTTACCGATAGTTTCTATTCGGCATGAGTCAGGCTCGGTATGACTGGAATGTCGAAGATTGTCTGATCTGCGGTTGAGAGTTCATGGAATCCGGAATAAGAGGCAGTTTATATTAACTGATGTTTGCTTGAGATATTACATTACGTAACTCTTTGGTGTTATTACTTATGGACTCTCTTGGTTTGGTGCGAAGTTTTGTACATTTTGAGATCTAATGTTAGGCTGTGTGACTTCGTCTTGTAATATTACATTATTTCATGTCAAGATCATGGTATGCATGGTAATATCTAATATTCGTATTTACTTAAGGAAACTTATACGCTTAGCTTTTATAGTTTGTAGGTAAAGTCCATGTTAAATTCTCTTTAAGGCACAAAAAGGATCAGAGATCACAATATACTTAAAACGGGCGCAGATAAAGAAGTATATATGTAGAGACTTTCTACGAAATACAGATTTTCTTTCCTCTCGGGCAAAATTGTTAAGCTTGCTATTTTTTGTGCTTTGTAATAAATTGTTGTTAACCCTATGTTTACTTAGTTATTTACTCTTGTCTTTTCAATAATATTGAAGAGTCTAGCACTTTCATATCACAGTCACATAACAAAGCCGCAAAATATTTGGCACATAGCGCGCGCTAGGTAAACACGGCACAGTGGTTTCTCTGCAGGAATGTCCGCCGTCATGTAATGGGCAGCGGGTTCACTCCGCGCTCACTGGAGGTTGCGTGGAGAGGATCCGGAAGTGGTGTTAGCTAACTTTATTTATGACATGATAGTCATACTCTCTGTATTATCTGAGGTAGACGGTGTTTCAGCACACCTATTTTAAAGTGTGTTTAACAAAGCCCGTCTTTTTTTTAATTGAGCCTTCCACACTTAAATCAAGATTTATCCGCCAGATCCATTAGAAAAAACTTGCTTTCTCAAAAAAAAAAATATTTCCATAAACAAAATGGGTTTCCAATATCTGATTCAGGTCTGCTTAAATCTGTTTTATAGAAAGAGAACGCACTCACACACTCTGCTAAGATGCATCTTAATATCTTCTAGAAGATGCATGATCAGTTTTGTTATCATCTATCTTCCCCAGCCTCAAGGTTGATACCTTAGGCAAGTCAGGAGATTTCCACCAATAGTAAAGGGAACAAGATCTAACCATATCCTTAACCATATCCTGAACCAGTTATTCAGTGGTACAGGAAGAAATACTATAATGATTTATCCTGTTAGTGACGTGAGTGTTGTCGCTCGCGGAGAAACGCGCTGTTGTTATTATCTTGTTGTAATACTTTATGTAAACAGGCTCGATGGCCACTCATTATGAATGAAAGTCTCGCCACCAGCCGCGGACGTATGGCATGCAAGTTTGGAGAACCAACGGTTTCGGTAATGCAGCTATGGTATACATATTTCTAGTGTTTTATATATTATGTTACATAGACAATCGGTTGGAAAATATATCGTGTGAACATTTGTCACCTTAGATAAGTGTTAGTTTTAAAAGCGTCAGATCTGTGGAAAAGACATTTTTTGATCTCGACAAGACACGTGATGTATTACTAAACTTACTTCATAACTAAGAAGAAGTTGAAATAAATCAAAAAATATTAATTTCTTGCAACAGAATAATGTAACTCGATAGATTTGTATAATTAAAACTAAATTATTTACTTACAAAACAAATATAAAGGTACTACTCGTCCAAAGTAATGGAGAACTACACTAATTACAATCAACTAAATCAAAAAACTCGAAATATTCGTGCGTTTAGCTGACCGGATGTGGCGTGAAGCCGACATCCGGCGCAGTTTAATTGAAACCTATCGCGCCGCCGCCGAGCACCACACCACTATTAGCTACCATTACACGAAGAAACATTTACAAGTAACGGGTTTCTTCAATAATTTGTAAAAGGTATTAATTAATTATCATGAGCCTTTTGATTTGCAATCATTAAATGTAATTTGCCACATCTTTTTGTTGGGATTGCGATACTCTTCAATTTGTTATCATGGTCTCATTGGCGCCGTCCGATTCGTAAAAGTGGTCTTGAAAACAGCTGTGGTACTGGCGATAGATTAGTAAACTTTAGATAGTTCATTTGATATTTTTAATAACTCAACATCATGTCAAAAAAGTACAACAAATAAAATAAAAAACTTTGGAGCGTAATCCTCGAACAAAAGACATCAACGCGTGAACAAAAAATCAACAAATTTATTTTACTTGTATCTAACAATATTAAGTAAGAAGCCTCCCCCTGTGGTCATCAGCCGCCTGGTTGTAGGTGAACAGCCACCGCAGCGTCCTCCACAGCGCCTCCGTGTCCTCGCAGTGGATCTTGTAACAGTGCTTCATATGGCGACGAGGCGCTGACGATGGTCTAAGAAAAAAGGTAAGAAGAAACCATTTAAAAAGAAAGAATATATTTTTAATCTATTAAATCTTCATATTAATTATTTTAGTAGGCAAGTGACAGTGTCAGTTCGCTGATTTATTTTAATTCTTCGAAGATCTTAATTGTAAGGAGCATTCCCTTCTACAATTTAAATGAGTGTCGGTACTAACTGTATGTAGTTCCTCTCGGAATGCAGTTCACACAGCAGCCGGCGCCGGCAGCGCTCGCTGATGGGCGCAACGCTGCTGAAGCGCGCGCCCCCCGCACCCCCCGCGCCACCCGCGAGCCCTGCGCCCCCTCCCACTCCCGCACCACCCCCGTCGGAGCGCCGATACGGCAGGGAGGATGGTGGTCTGTTGGCAAAAGTAAATGAGGGGGTAAGCAAAAAATTATATTAAACAAACAGCAATGTCGATTGATTTTTTTATGATTAATTCCTAAGAGTTTATCTAATATATAAAATTCTCGTGTCACGGTGTACCAAATTGAATTCCTCCGACACGGTTCGAACGATTTTTATGAAACTTTCTGTAAATCTTCAGTAGATCTGGGAATCGGACATCAATTTTTCATACCGCCTTTTTTTCTTATTCTTTAAAACTCAATGTTTGGCAAAGCAACCTGATCAAAGACAGTTTAATATGTAATTGTTAAAATGTGCCAAATATTTTAAATAAGTTTTAAAGAAATGTAACAACTTAAAACATTAGACTTCATGAGAACCTACATACTTGCGTAACAGGCTGGTTTGAGAAACAGTTCGGTAATTTAGTGTGTAAAGTAAGAAATGACGGCCATTATAATAAGTACGAGCACTTAGAGCTGGGAACACTCGGTTACCTGCTCACTGCCTACAGGGTGTTGCGTAAGACGCGGACGTGCGAGCCTTCCGCGCATGCGCCGCGGACGGACTGACCGACTGACACGCACTCAGTGAATGAAAATCATCGGTTTGTAATATTAGAGGAATAGTGGTAGACTTCAATTACATGTTTTATTACTTACAATTGTCCCTGTGGCTGAATTAGAAGACCGATTAAAATAGAAGGCAGATTTTGTCAGTCAGTAGTGTAATACATGAGTATAATAGTGTGACTACTAAATTATCAACTTTAATAAAACATGGTTGACGATATATAAAAATTAACGATCTAACTCAACTGGATCATCGATGACGTAACCTTGGCAAAGTAAATAATTCAAATAATAGTCTAACTAGTAAATACAGTGCGTACTCCAGAATTACATAATACACCTAGGTTTATAGGTTTACAGTGAGTTTCACGGAACGGTTTACATAAGCCGCGTAAAACCCAGGCATTGGCTACGACACGAAGTCTTCCTCGAGTCGTAAACTTCAACTTTCTATGATAAGCAGTTCGTTCAGTTTCTTTCATTCCCCTATCTAAAGTCGGTAAAAACCCTGCGTTACGAATACATCTGTTAAGTAACGTGCACACTATATTGTTTACGCACGACACGCAACATGTGTCAGAATAATGAAGACTTTGTTCTTCTTTTCTTATTTACCTCTAATACTACACCGATTATGGTTTTACATGATAAGTGTTTTTGGCAAACAACATATCTACACAATATACCGCCAATAAAAAGGTTGCCAAGAGAGTGAGAATCACAATGAGCAAGAGAAATGATGAATGCTCCATCATCTTTTTATGGATGGCAGGTCTGTGCCCAATCTTATAAAAGAAAAATGGTTTAGGTACGAGAAGAGGCTTTCAGCCCCACCCAAAAGTCGAAGCTCAGCTTAAAGCACACTATTCAGCCTTGACTTAAAAAAACGTTAACTATTAAACTATTTCTTATAGTGTATGCCCTTCCTAAGCCGTGCACTAGTCGTACCATCAATCACTGGCGGGCACTGGGTGACCGCTGCACGTCGTGCACTGCACGTCGCGCGCTGCGCGTCGCGGTGCGTGCGGAGCTCGCGTGCGCGCTGATATCCGCGCTGGTAACGCGTGCGATACGCTGCCATGTAACTGATAGTGTCCCAGATGTAAAGCTGCTAGATGAGCTTGTGACACTGAGATGCACATATACATATATTATGTCTTTGTTAGGGCTAAGCCTAAATACGCAAGTAATGGGTAAAAGTAACAATGTTTTGCGTTAGATCACGAATAGGACTGACTGCTTTCTATTTAATTTATTAAAGAGCTTGCTCTAGGGGTCTGTAGGTATACCTCGTCTTAAAGTAATATTAATACTGTGGAAGTGTTAGGTACAGCAAAATAAATTACATTACACTCTTCCAGATATACAAAAAAATTACTTTAAGATGCGGTGGTAGGCCCCAGGTTATTCTTTATATTTATTTCCAGAACGAGTTGTCTACTACATTTTAATTGTCACACTTATTCTAATTTCACAGAGTCAACATCGTAAGCGGCATGCGCATCTTTAAATACAAGAACAGGCAAAGGTTTCAAAAGATCTATCATATAAGCACAATGTATTTATAAATTAGTGCTCATGACGTAGTGGCGCTTCCATAACAGCAGTGCCATGTGTCGGTGTGTCGCATGACGAATGTCGCGGCGCACGCGCAGCCCCCCCCCCCCTCACGAGGAAGTGCGCGCGCAGTTCGGCGCGTGCTGATTCCGGTACCACTCCTGACGCGCTCACTTACACTTTCAATCGCCAAATCTTTCGCAACTCTCATTAGGAACTTTCTTTCCAAATTGCAGATTTTTTAAACTTTTCGTAAAGCTTCTAATTATTAATTTTCGTGAGTTACTGGCTAATATATTCTTAAATAATTAATAGAGACTTAAAATATGCATAATTTATGGAGACTTGCTTGTTTTAATAAAAATTAAGTCTTTGCTGTCATTATTTTAATCAACTTTTAGAAATGTTCATAGTCAAATAAATCATAATATTTTGATTTGTGGTTAATCCTCAACGTCTGATGATGAATGAAAGTAATTAAGCTTTAAAGGCTTATTCATCAGATATTATTAATCAAAATAGATTTGCAGGAGTGCTGATGTTACTTGATATTTCAAACAGAATTGTCAATTTTGAAACTTGTTTATAATGTGGTATCTTAAATCAAGTTATTGATCTTAGTTTATATGAAGCAAACTTTCACTTAATAACTTAAAGGGATTGACCCTTATATTATTAAATGCCCCTTTCATCATTCAATAATAAAAATATTTTAAATATGAAAGGTATAAGTTCATCCAACCAAAATATGACGCGAAATTCCGTACATAAAAGATTCCTCATAGACAATTCCAGAAGTTATATATGTATTGTCTGTGTAAAATATTTGTATATCACAATGATAGCTAGGTGCGTATACTGACTGGTCGTTGACATACTGTATGGTGATGAGGCTGGGCGTGAGCGCGGAGATGATGAGCCCCACCGGGATGAAGGCCGTCACCAGCCGCAGCAGGTTCTGCCACGGGTTCACACTGGAACAACATAACACCAAGCTCTGTATTACTGGACGAATCACCGGCGTGTAGAAATGAGAACATGACGTGTTGCTAAAGTAATACCCTAATGACATCCACGACTTTTCTACCCCTAAACTGTACTCGACTTCGATTCTACTAATTTCACAAGCTTCACCTGACAACTGTAGTTAAGCGTTCTTGGTGTAATAAGAAAAAAATGTAACATGCAATAAAGAAAATAAAACCGGTCAATGAGTGTCGGACTCCCGCCACTAAGGGTTCCGTACAATAAGAAAACAATACGGTTGAGTGACAAATAAATTGATTACGTTAACGATAGTTGTTTAACGTTGATCTCTATTTTCAGTATAGCGGGAACAGAAATACTACATCTATAAAATTTCAATTGTCTAGCTAGCTAGCTGGTGTTACGGTTATTACAATATCTTGTACATCCTGGTTTCTGTCTTTATCTTTTGGGTAAGGAATCAAGATAATTCAGCAAACGTGAAATATTGCCATATCGCATATGCTCACAATTATAATAAGACACTGTAAATAATTCAGTAAAGGTTCTTTATACTAAAGAACGTACATTTTAATGTAGTGCTAGTTACATAGTGTAGTAGGTATCTCATACACTTTTAAGTTATTAAGTTGCGGCGACCCGCTGTGCGGTCTCGGTATTGCTATCTCTCTGATCAAATCTATTAGCACTAACGATATCTATACATCAAGCTGATCGTATCTCCCCTGTTATCTCGATACTCGACAGACTAGTACACACTCATGACTTCACTTGCACGTAACATGTTATGAGTCATAGAAACGACTAACTAATGTTTGTAAAGTTCTCGTATCTTTACTCTTTATTTTGTAGGTTTTACTTGATCTCATCGTGTTTTAAGTTACTGCTGAGTGGGTTGTTTTTTTTCCAGTGCCTAAAATGAATTAGGTAGAGTTGCAGACTTAAGTGTCTCTTTTGGTAGTTACTTTTAGAATCAGTTATTAAGTTTAGTTTGAGCAAAATTTTTTTAGGCAGTCCTGCAGAAGGGGACTACATTGACTTCTGATTTTTGACATTGACTTCTGGTTCTTCGATGTGTTATTTTGAAGTAAATGTTGTAAACCATATTTAATTAAAAACTCGTTTCTTTAGATCCAAACAAAAAATATGGCGCCAGTATTCCTCGCCGTAATGAACGACTAATGAGATAATTAAATCTTGAAATGTAATATAAATCAGTACATTCACTACATTCTAAAGAAGGTTTGGTAAAACCTCTTTTTCAATATTTTCTTGCATACTAATACTTCATGTTCTTACTTAATGAAAATAAATGAAAAATTATACTAAGAAATAGTAGTTACTATTTTAAATCCTATACGGAGATACGTTCTCACAATAATTATCATTGAGACACTTGGAGCATGTGGGGGCAAGTGTTCACGTTTTTACTGGTGGGTGGTGACGCAGGGACGTGGTGACACCACTTGTTACAGATTGCTGTCACCACATGTATTATGTACATACGTTTCACTCGGAGTAATGCAAGTGTTTTTATGTGATTTGCAAATTAGGTTGTGTGGGTATGAGTGTGTAATGTCGTGGGAAGATTAATGTTGTCACACGTAACCGTACGACGTTGACAAATTGTTGAGAATAATTGTCATTACCTAAGTACTTTTTTTTCATTAAGTTTAAGATGAATTTTGTGAAATAAGTCTAAAGTTTTAGTCCAATACTTAGCGCCATTTCTAAAATCCTAATTTATGCAAATATATTCTAATGTTATTCGAAACTTATTTGTTATTCAAATGAGGTGCCATAAGCAGCCTCCATTCAATGAATATTCGAACTAATATTTACAATATTGCAACAAACAAACGTCGAAACGTTCACATTCTATTATAAAAGGAATATTATTAATATAAATTAGTCATAACCATTAATGTACGGCGTTTAACTTACGTCCGGTGAGTGAAAGGATATTTGCGGAACAAGGAGGTCAGTGTACACGCGAACCTGATGCCGGAGAAGGTTAACTTGGTACGGGAAATTTAAAATAGCTGTAGAGCCCGTAATTTGCGTTCGGTTTTGCAAAGTGATGTTAAGATTTGAGGTTAAAGGCGAACTCATTCACTGACAAGATGAGATCTTAAAATTTTATAGTGTTTGTTAATAAAAGTACAAGTGAGTCTGCTGTACCTAAGCCTTACTTACTTACAATAACAAGCTTTACTGAGAATTGTAAATTAACAATAATTTCCATAAAATACTCTAATTAAAATCGTTTTTTTTTTTAATATCAGTTATTATATATCATTCTCCATGAATCAAACTTTATTACATGTTACTCAATATCGGAACTTCTGCCGTCACTTGTCATGTGACCGCGATGTGATTGCCAAAGCTTTCCACTTTCCTACATTGTTTTTAATAAGTATTTACTTACACGGCGTAACGCCCTTCCGGAGTGACGGCAGGCCGCGCCAACTGCGCTCACTGAGTTATATAGTTCCTGTCACCGGCATTATGTAAAGGATGTCATTGTGTACACGATGAATTGTGAATATTTCTTTCAAAATATAATTTATGTTTACTGAATAATTCACAACATTAGTTTAATGTTTAGTTGCCTGCATACACAAGTTCTTCGAGGGGTAATGCCATTGAATTGCTGTAATACTAATTTAACTGATATAAGTCAATGGAAAGGAATGCCATTCCATCTGTATATAAAAAAAGCTTAACGTTTTTATTTTGCATCTTAATAATATTCTCTAGGATTTTAAAAGTACCTACTGTCTATGTCACTTTAATGCATAGTACAAACAGAGTAAACAGAAGGAATAAAATACTGAATAACTAAACACACTCACCGCTTGTTGATTCCATTCTCCTTTCCATCCTCATAGAACTGCAGACCGACATCTTCCCCACTGTGTGGCCTATCTTTGAAAGCTTCAGGGGACTTGTAGAAGCCCCCCGCAGGGACCTTCACGGGAGCCTCTACCGTTGGCCTGGAGTCCATCACCTCCTGCCATCCGTCCTTGGTCCGGGTATACACGGTCTCCTCAAACTTGTACGGGAACTCCTTGTGCGTGGAGTAGATGTCTTTGGGGATCTTGTTGAAGCTTGCTTGGTTGATGTGGTTGTGATAGTCGGTTTCTGCTGGACTGTGGATTTAAATCATGAGAAAATTATGCGTGGTCATCTGTTTGCATCTTTGCGAATGACGGTAAATTTTATTATGGGCTTATGCAAAACTTTAGACGAAAAATAAACACAGATAAATATTCTAAAGTACAAATTAATATTCTCAAACACTGGAACTATTTCAATACCTCACAAACCCACTTGGTTTCTTCCCGATCGGTCCAAAAGCAGGCTTCTTAATAACTTCAGCACTGTCTTCATCAAAGAAACTTCCTAAATGTTGACTCGGCTTGAAATCCTTCAGTAGCACCTTCTTCTCTTTTTCTTCTGCATTGTTAGTCTTGTTTTCAGATTCTGTAAGATTAGATGCTGCAAATCCCGACTCTATTTTCCAGGTCTGAGGGTTCACATTTACTTTGGAGTCAGGTTCATTTGGTCTCATTGCTGTTTCATTTTTAGTGATTGTTTGGTTGACTGGGTACAGGGTGGTGATGTTTGTGTTTGGTGCTGTCGAGGTTTCAGGGTCGAGAGCTGATGCTGCAGAGATGAGGAGGACAATCCATAAGGTGTACTGTAAGATAGAAAAAAAGTGAAACAAGTCAACAAAAGTTTAAATTGTGTAACGAACATAAAGGTGTATTTGTTTTACATCATAGTGATCATAAGGCAGTAACTCGCTTCACGCTGGCTCTGGGCGACGTTCGCCGGAACCTTCAATACAATGACAAACAACCGGTTGCCGGGAAAGTATTTGAAACACAGAACTAAGAATCAAGAAGTACGTGCAAGCTGCAAATAAATGAATGTTCATAGTTACTGTATGTAGTTTTTGTTCTTATATTGTAACTGGAGCGTAGCAAAGAAAGCTGAGGTGAAGTGGTTCATATTGAGGCATCATATTTATGTTGAGATATTATATTCAAAAAATAAAAAAAAAAACATTTTAAATCTTTGGAAAACGCGTTTGGGTCCACATTTAGTGAATACTACAAGTAATATATTTTACAGATAAATGTGGATTAGTATTTAATACACTATACGCAAGATAAATCTGTACAGCGTGTCTGTTAGTTTCTCAGCTCGGTGTCGCGTGCACCGGGGGTCACGCGCTGAACCCGGTGACATTACCGTGGTCCTATGTTTGCTTTAACTTATGGACAGCTGGAAGTGCGGGAGAAATCCACCGTCACCCAGTGTCTTTACACAGTGCATTATACATTCGTTTTAAGTATTGCGTCAAAGTTAGCTTTTGTTCGGTTTCAGCACCAAATAGAAATAAAATTCTATTTGAAAAATGTTTCAGGAAGCAAATGCAGTTAAAGAATACTACGACTCTCCTGAAATAGACAGCCTAAACTAGTATACAGCTGGCGGAGAATTAGTATTTAAAAAAAGTCTGGGTCCAGCAGTAGAGAGATATAGGCTGCTCCTCTTTCCACTGACCTTGGACATCAACGACGTCTTCTCAACGTTGGACCATGATGAATCATACTGGCATGCGAGATCTATTAACGTCAGCACCTATAAGTTGCAAATGTCTCGAGCGCAAGTTTGTATGTTCATATGTTTGACAGGCGGCAGGCAGTGCCTGAGTGACATGCGCCTCGCCCGCGGGTCACAGGGCGACGGCGAGTCATTATGTTGGTAGTCATTAGCCTCATACCGGGGTGAGCAGTGGAGCTCATTAGTTATACAATATGTAGAGAAAAAAATGCTTGGTTGATGAGTCTAGGACAGTATGAGTTATAACGTACTTTTGAAACGCTGTCTGCTATTAGTTTTAGTTATTTTGTCAGTATGTTGTATGGGCAATCAATCAAATCAATGACTGAAGGATCTCGGTTTAGTTTAAAGCTTTGTGAACAGCTTAATTTATCAAACTGATTTTATATCATACTGGAGCTATTGCAATAGACATAAGGAAAGTAATTGCTAATCAGGAACCTACCTGACGACCTAAAAAGATGGACTTTCCATGTCACCACTCGATACATGTTGTAACTTATTACAATACTACAATGGCGGCTCGTACAACGTGAATAATAATAACGTTCAACTTGCAGTTTTGCATATGTATTGCGATGCATTCACAAATAAAATGTTGGATGCCAACACGTTTCGTAATACTGAAAATCAGTTAACAACAGACGTGCGACGGTATCCTAATGACCGAGTTTCAGGCATGACTTTGAGCTCAAGACTAACAATACAGCCTTAATGTATCTGAATACGACAGCAAGACTGGACATGAATGAATTCGTTAAATAGCAGTTTCTTTTTCAGATTGGAAATAATCAAATGACTCCTCCCGCTTTGAGTTAAACAGAAGGGAGTGTCAGACTTTTACTGATTAAAACCCATCCACCGCTTCGGACAATCCCACTGGTCCGGCAGGCATCAGCTTTAATGAGGGTCCACAGAGCTTGCTGACATCTCTTGACGGCGCGCGTAGAAACGAACGCGCCGCCCGGCACGGGCCTGGTCCTAATCGGGCGGTGTGTACGAGTATATTTAAGTCTGCTAATTAACTACAACAAAACTTTAAATTTCAAACTGTTCCGTTGATAGAAGCATCACGTTACTCAATCAATTCCACCTTGCAGCAGTGTATTGTTCTTGGCATTGAAGGCGCGACCTGCACCGGGCAGGCGGGAGGCGCGCGCGCACCTCGCCTCGGTCAGTGACTTACCGTTTTGGGTGAAAGTGAGCGTCGTTATGCAACGCGATGTAACCAGCGAGGCCGCGGCGCAACACTAGTGCCGCCCTCTGTCACGGCCAGCTGTACCCCACTAATTACTACTACTAATTGTATATTACTATTACTAATTGTAAATACCTACACGCACATGTTACGAGTGTCACTCAATATATATGGGTGGTAGACGTCTGTAGCTTGATTGATTGGTAAAATTCGAACTGATGATGGCTCGATGTGATGATGTAAGCATTTTGGGAGATACGGCATGAGAAGGAGCGTACTCCGTGATAAGACACGATGCAAGATCAATTATTTTGCTATTTTTATAATTATTTAAATGAGATTTAAATGACCTACGAAAAATATAATTACCTTAAAGACGTTTAGCATTGAAACTGTAGTTTAGCTATGTATAATTAAAAAGGAAATGTTACGTAATTTCAATTACGACTTTTCGTAGTTGTAATTTTATGCGCACTTTATGCACAGTATGTAGTTAAATAATGGTAATTTTGATTAATATATGTATCTGTGCTAAGTGATACGAAGTATAGTTTTAAAGGAAATCATAAATTAATCAAACTTATTTAAATTTGATTTAGATTCTGCTTTGATTGTAGACTACATAATATCCTGCTGTTTGCTGATGGGGTCCCTCCATATTTGGCGGAGTAATGATGGAATGAAAGTATTGTCTGATGTGTAAGGAAGCTATCTCTATCTGGATCTTAAATATACCGGAACTTTTAAATTGGTTGAGGAAATCTTTGTCTATTATTCATAGTAATGTATTAGTTATCACTCAATCTCAAGAAGTATGTAGGTGAACAACCAAGAGATTTGAAGGACTTGTCTTCAAAAACGTTGCAAGGTTCATCCGTTTAGTTCTCACACAGCTATAATGATGTATCCGCCAAAGAATTTAACAGTAATTTCTAGATAACTCTGTTAGCGAGTACCGCGAATGTGACGTCATCAGACAAACATTACGCAACATTCGCAGTGACTTGTGTTTAGCTAAACTGAAAATGATGGCTTATAATACCAAGATAACGCTCACTATATAATGTAGTAGCGGTATCCCGCGGCTTCACACGCCTGGTGTTGGTATTTTAGTTTCGTAATGATATTGAATTCCAACTTCTAAATCCTTGCGCCATAATTAGTTTAGTAATATGAATATAAATTCTGCGTTACTAAAACACAATTGGATCAATAGACCGCGTCGAAAGAGTTTAAGTAGGTATATCAGAACGCCCAAACCTTGCTCTAAGTCAAGTCCGAGTGAAAAATCAAGATTAATTAAAAACAAGTTATAAATAATTCATTAAGATATATTGTCACCCCGACATCGCCCATCCCAAGCAAATTAAAACAAATTATGTTTTAAAAACATCGTTAATCTTTTCCATTGTTGGTTTTATTTGATTAATATTGGCGATCAATTAAATTATTCACCAAATACGTATACTAATTTGAATGTCTTAAATGCTATACATTCTCCAAAAGCTAAGAATGTTGTAATTTTAATCGGCGGTTAATTTCGATCGTTTTCGTTTTGAGATAATTATGATGGTTGTCCAAACATAGGCACCCACTTACGTGTGACGGAGCGCGGCGCCTGCGGCGGCACCCAAAAGAGGAGTAATGTATATCCTCGATCGACAGATATCAGAGCAACCTGAATATCTGTTGTCGGACATCCTGGTTCAGACGCTGACTGAAGTGTATCAATTTTGATTTCGCAACAAGCGTTTGCTAAGGATGTTTCTTATTAAGAGCGGGTTATCAAAGGTTGCGTTTGACTCTAAAATTTATCAGAAACTTCCGATTTTCCCCACTTTCTCGACATTGCAATATCTTTCGTATCTTCATCAGTTGCTACTTACTATAGAAACGGATTCCTTAACTCAAATGACTAGTTTTACCACGGGTTTTCAGAGAACTGTCTTTCACATACCGCCAGCTGTCAAGATTGCAACAGGTCCATCCATTCAGCATTAAACCTTCATCTGTCGATAAGATCTTCGAGAATAACTAAGGGTTTATGGTAAACCGCGAGGTGAGTGCAGGGTAATGGGATGGTTGCCATGGTAACGCCTCGTTTATGGTGCGCCACAGGTGCGGACAGTGAAAGTGCATGGCCCGCGCTCGCTCGCGTGGGAATACTTAACTTAATAGTTTATTGCTGGCATTATTGACTATGTTGTTGGTATTTGTACGATTTTAAGAGTTTTCAAAAAATTACTGCTTGGACAATTGTTGAACATAGTGTCAGATTTTTTTTAAAGTACGTGAATATCTTTTTCAAAACTCTACATTCAAGATTATTATACAGTAGTTACCTAATATGATAGGAAATAGAATGACTCTAAAAGATTAAGCAAATTCAAGAAGCAGAGCATTTCAGTTTGATTGTATTTCGTCATTTAAATAAAGGGGCCACAAAATATATACTTATAAATCATAAGTCAACAATTGTAAGCCGTTTAAAAAGTTTTCCGAACCCCAGTAAGTTAACACTTTGCCTGATATTCTCAATCAATCTGCTACATATTTATTACGAAACGTTTCGAGTTTACGATCAATCACACTGGATATACAATCGTTTATCAGTTTATCTCCAGTTAACGGCCGTGAGTACCGGAGTAGGTACCTGTAGCACTGCGGAGATCTGTGAGAGATGCCGCCGCTGCCAGTCAGGGAGGATTCCAATAGTGTTGGTTATCTAGCTAGGTAAAGCCGTTGCTAGATAAAAACGAATTGTGAATTGAATTGATGTGAATTAAAGTATTGTAAGGTTTAGGTTTTTTTTTTGCCTTTATTAGACTTTAGCTCTAATTAATTGTTTTTGGAAACCAAATTTCCTTAAAGAATATTTTTAAGAAAAAAAAGTGTCAGATTTCTCTTTTAGGTTATGATTTTTCCGGAAAATGTCTACTTTCTAGTTAGAATTTGAATGAAATAAAAAGCACAATGACTCACCATACTGCACGCACTACATGTCACAAATACTTATGCATTTCCATGATGTCTTATATTTATAATATCTCGAAGCCTCCGCCATTGTCGCGTCGCGTGAAAAGCGCGCAATTTTCCGGCGCGCGCATGCGCATTGTGGCTGCGCACACACCGACGCGCTTTAATTATTTCCACGTCTGCGCAACTTTTGACGTAACGTCCATTTTGAATATGATTGGGGTCTATTTAGTTTTGATGAGGTTTCGACAGTTTGTGAGTTATATGTAGTAACGTCATGCGTACCTTAAATGAGCCCTGTTAATTGTCTTTTAATCTATGTACTTGTACAAAGTCATTGAAATAGTTTAAAAAGTAGATAAGTAGATTTGTTTTGTGGCTATATTTAAAACTCGACTCCCAAGAGATAATTATAATATGCTAAAGTAAACAGTTCTTAGTAAAACAAATTCATAAGTAGAAATTCGTTTATTAATTAGCATTTTTTTTATAAAAAAAAGTCGTTTCAACAAATAAAACTTTTAACAATCACACATCCAATCAATACACACAAACACTCACACAGTTTAATATAAAGTAGGTCTACTATAATTAGTTACTCTATGATTCGAAAATACAACTACTCGTACACAGCGAGAGCTCTCGAACTTAACAAAATAGACTACGATACTTGCTGACATGTGTCTTTGTTCCCCAATAGACAGCCTCTAAAATATGGCACCTTTTTGACGTAAAAACGCACGTGTATTATGTCGCAGTGTAACGTAGCATGAAACTATGTTATACATAGTAGTACTGCGTCTTTGCGCTCTTGAGCATGTGCTTGTTCGCCCAGTAGTTGTCGTGGACCATCTCCTGCCGCCGGCTGTTCACTACCACCGCGAAGTAAATCAGGATTGCTGGAACATAAATACATTCGATGTTAGTTTAGCTGTAATAAATACTCCGAGGAGGATATATTTTACAGTTGTTTAAAAGAGATACTGCTCTGCAACGTGTTGACGTCATTTCGCTTCCACATCATGACAACATTTTTTTGTTCTTTAAAAAAACGGCTTCCACAGTAAGGAATTACGAATGCTTCTCCTGAACAAGCATTCGTGATTACACAAATGGGAACCGAACCCGCGATGCGACACGACGCGCGCCCTTGGTTTGGCTTGGCGACCTCAACCACACGGCTATCCATGCAGTCTAACTTATAGAGATGTTTAAGGCTTCTTAAAAATGGACATTTCAAGAATGAACATTAATATTTTATCAATTTTACACCGTAAAAATAAAACCTTTTCCAATTTAGACACAAATTCGTTATCTTAACAATAATCGTATTATTAAACCAAGATAAGATGTATCTACAAAGTGTTACAAGTTCCAACGTCATTATTACACGATTCTCATGAACTTTGAACTTGCGCATAGTTTCAATTATAGTTAAGTTACGACGACAATGCGCGTGAGTTATGCTCAGCGCGCTTTGAAAAGCGTGAAATGTGAGTTTGACGTCTATTGTAGTTATGTAGCCGAAGTAAGAGCTCTTTCTTTCCCTTCAGAAAGGAATTATGATTATTGTTTTGGCTTTTACGTAAACAAAAGCTTTTAAAATAAGTGTTAAGTCTATTGTTAAACTGTGATGTCTACTGTGAGGCATTCGGTATTTTGTTTTGTAATATTTGTGCTTTTGTAAATAGCTAACATATTTGCGTGCCATGTGATAAAGTGTTCACTTATTTTATTCTTGTTAGTTTTTATATTTTATCGATGCCTACACATTCGCATAAAGATATTGTAAAATATTTTTTCTTAGATTTCTTATTAGATACTGCCGAATTTTCTCGGAAAACAAGAGACTCTAAAACTACGAATGTCTGTTAAAGTATGTATCAGTTTGTATACAGCGATTGCGAACAGTAACAAACTCACTACAGATAACAATTACTACTTAAAACGATCGCTTATCTTCACCACAATAAATATTTAAAGGAATCCCAGCGTTATCAGCTCACTGTATTGTTATTCCAACAGCTTTATCGTAACATCGATTGCATTCTACAATTGTTATCAAATTCTTATATTTATGTGTTTGCGTAAGTTCACTACACTAGCTAGACAGAAGACAGTGTCTGCTTCTCGAGCCAATTGGCAATTCTACAATGATGTGTCTGGAGATGACGAATGGTGACGAGAGGATGAATGTCTCAAAATGTCATTAGATACATTTGAGCGATATCTATTCACGTTAGCGATGTGTTATTTAGTTAGGAGCACTGATTTACTTATACTTTGATATGATTGTGATAGCTCAGTTCAATTTGACTTGTCGTCTCCATTCACACATACAAGCGTTTTTCATTGACGTTAACGATTGAAGAACTGTCACTGGGCTATAGGGGTCTGGTTGAAACGTCTTTTAAAAGTATACATGCATAATGCATATTAGTGCCAATTTCACATACATAATAATTATCATGTTGACCCGGATTTGGCGACTTTTTCGCAGGCTGACTACCAGTACATACTGCATCATCTCTCACCACAACGGAAACAGTTTAGCTACATCATGTTTGCCATGGCAGACACCCTGATCTGGGTATTATTACTATGTTGAACTACGTCCCACCTCATAATGTAGTAAATAAGGAATCATGTTGTGCGAAAGCGAGCTATACTAGCTTGTTTTCATTGATAAAAGGCTTTTAGGCCGCTTCCTCAACATATGACAACAGTTCACCATGATACCTGAGTACACGAAGTACACGGAGATGACGGCGCTGGCCTCGGCGATGGTGTCGACGTCCCTGCTGAAGGTGAGCAGCACCAAGCCGGCCACCGTGAGCAGCATCAGCACCAGCCCCTTCCACCACGCCAGCACCAGCCACGGCCACGTAAAGTGCGGCTTCCTCTGCAATACCACACATCATATTATAACTACAGTCGTCAATGAAACGTCATGAAACTACGCCCATGCAACTCTTAACAACCATAGGTCGGAGGTTGTGAGTTGAATGGATGCTGTTTAAAGGTTTTTAAATAATTTACATGTATATACGAAAAGAAGATGTGTGTTCTGCAAATTCAGTTCGCATTTGCATCGATTATAATGACATGATTAAGTAGGGATTAAACTCATTTTGGTATCCTTATCTTTGGTGGAATTAAAGTCACCTTCATATTTAAAAATAAATAAATACAGTTTATGAAGCCACGTATAGTTACGTATATTTGAAGCAATTTTCATATTTAAAACAAAAATCAAAAAATGATTATTTAATAACGGTTTTTACTCACTCACACGCCATCGCGTAGAGGCAACGAGAGCAACAGAATTTTCGAATTCTCATGTATGCATGTGTATCATGCATTTCTTTATACAAGTAACAGCTATTCATTTATTAAAGCTACTCTACAACCCCAAACCATTTCTGAAGCCTGAATATTGGGAGACAGTGTCAAATCAGAAATATGACTGCATGTGGGTTGACCATATGTTTGATAATACATGGGCATAATACTGACCTTGAAGGCACCATGTATGAGCAGGCCTCCGATGAATATCTCGAAGACGGCGAGCACGGCCAGCGTGGCGTAGAATATGAGTCGTACGTGAGGGAGCGAGTGGCTCATCACCGCCAGCGGCGCGTACACCAGCACCGTGCATACTGATGTCAACTGTGAAATAGTATAAAGTCGTTTTATCGTAGGTCCCTAAAAGGTGTAAGACGGAACTCTCTCTGTCTCCATGCTGTATCTAATGAACCGCTATAGATAAAATTAGAAGCCGTTCCAAAAATGAGGTTAAGTAGTTAGAACCATAAAAAATGGGTGTCAAATGTTTCAGAGATTTTCCTTTTATTTAGTTTATTTGTTTAAACAGTAGACGCAAATTGTCGCAATTCAGACTCGCTCTTCACTAATTTTTGCAATAACGTTTTTGATTTTATAATCATATGTATTTTTAGAAATAGCCCGTACGACGTTTATATTTATGCCTACTACATACTTTTAAATTCTTGTGTTACAGCATCAGCATCGGGCGGCCTCCTACTTCCTAATAATAACGTTGTAATCAGTAACGGATTACGTTTTTAACGATGCTGCAGGATAACTCATTAATTGTCTATAAAGTTTTCACGTATAGATTTCTCAGGCGACTACAATTTAGTCACCTTCATTTTAGTCATACTTTTGTGTAAAAATAATCTGTAACGAGGAAGTACCGGCAAGATCAAACAGTTACTATGTGGGAATGATAAAACCTAATTCAAACATGATAACGTCACCTGTGTAAAGCGTTCACAAAATTAATGCAAAAATCAATTTTTTACTACCGAGTGGGCCAAGGCGACCTGGCGCCGGGCGGCCGCGGGAATTATTATATTATCTGTGACCAAAGTATGTCATTTGAAAGCAAACAGAATATTAATGGGCTTTCACGTTAATTGTGATTACGGATTTTATCGTGAAGTACTTTGATATCTACACACTTGCGCGCATAAATGTTTTTTTTTTTTTTGTAATTGTAATCTATAGTTGTCAAGCAACGCCTTATGACTAAGATTTCTGATGTGAAATTAAAAAAAAAACGATGCCTATGGTATTGAATGTTACAATTTTGATAGCTTAACTTTAGAAACGTCTGTTACATGTTAACAGCAAATTATAGGTTTATAATATAAACGCGTATTACCCTCCTCAAATAACCTTATTCTCATTCTTGCATACAAAAATGAATAAAAGCGAGCTAAACTCTACAGTATTCTGATAGCAAATCTGTACAGAGTGACTTGTAGAACAAAATTGTAGTTTTGACTATTAGGTATTTGAAATGACTCAATAACGTTATGATGAGTAAATATGATACGTCCAGTACTTTCTTGTTGACCATGAGAAGAAATGAACTGAGTAGGTAATGTAAGAGACTAACATTGATATAATAGTTATAAATAGTGATGATTGATGTCACTGTTATCAATGTTTGTTTACAATCAATTAAATCCTCGACAATTGCATGTTATCTGTCGTGTCGTGCCCGCAGACTGTGCATGCTGTGTGATGTACTTATTACTTGTAATAACTGCTTACTTTTCAACCTCCCAAAAAATATGTAAAAAAAAGAATCGCACAAAATAACTGTCTACTTTATTTTAGAGCGGCAGGCTCTGTACGGTCTACATTGAATTACTCGTCTAATCCAAGGGCAATCAGTCCTTAGACAGAGATGAGCAGTCTACTGCTTCTTACACTGGTCATTACAAGCTATATCGGTCAGTCTATTAAGCTAATAGTTACTCAAATTAAATGCAATTATGAAATTAGATTAATTATTTTAAGAGGAGGTTTTGTAGAATTAGTTGGAGTCTAGAAATATTCGATACTTCGTGGTTCTCTTTATCATACAAGTGCAAGTAGAGAACTCGACGGATCTGGAACCGTGACTCACAATCTAAACTACACTTTACTTCCAATAAACAATGATAGATGAATGATGGATTAACCATCTAGAGGTTCTCCAAAATGGAATGACAAAAATACGACAGTTAGGTGCAGAAGTTGAACATCGGCTCAATGCCAAAGATGTTTAGTTTGTAGCCAGGTAAGACTTTTAGTCACATATAGAAATTGTGTTTTTTGTCTCTAGATCTCAGTAAATAGGTAAGTATTTTTAGTTACGGGTAACATTTTGGGTAACTTTCAAAAGAAAGAGTTTTTGTGTTGGACGTCGACATTTGCTGGTTTTACTTCTTTGCAGTCTTTAAAAAAGGAAGAGGTATGCAATTCAGTTTTTCACTAGATAGGTTGTTCCTGTCTACATTCGGGAATATTTATTAAGAAATCTGTGAAAACTAAAAAGTAACAGTCACCATTACAGTGATAACTAGATAACTAACTTTACTAAGTGTTTATAAGCAGAGACGGGCTCTTTCATTAATTGCGTGTTAAGGTTTAATAACTAAGCTGACCTAACGCCAGCCATAAAACTAATTACAGTTAACATTATCAGATAAACGTCGCGAATAGTTTACACGAACTGCTTGGTACTTAGTATTTCATGAGGAAAGGAAAGGTGAGGCAGTTCATAAATTGTCGTCATAGTCTGTGAGAGCGATCTCGTCTAGTCCCCCCGGGCAATGTGGAATGGGAAAACAGTGGTCATAGCCGGTAGAGTTCGGTAGTACCTCTCACCTTCACCAGGATAAAGGAAGTCTATGAGGATTTCCACCGGGTCACACAAAGAGTCCGTAGTTTATTTATTTTTCCATAACAGTGTTAACTACAGACTAACAGTATCATGTTGAGTCATTTCGATACTACTTGATAATTGAACCAAAAGTATAGTTTAGCGATGTCTACGTAAGCGTAATACCTATTCTGATACTAACTTTTAAACTAAATACTTGGGTAACCAGACAATTGTACACATCTAACAAGTAAATAAAAAAAGGTTGCTTGTGAAGAGCATTTTGAATTTAACTGAAACTCAACTTAATTAATATTTTACTTTTGCTAACATTTTAATTGTCTTCTTGTAGCTTCCACCTTTTTTCTTAAAAATACATGTCTTAAATGCCTTAATCGATTAGTTGATTATCTAAGTTATGTGTCATTTTTAACCAGAAAATCAAGAACAAAACTATTCTATGAAAGGTGTGTAAAGAGAAGACAAACCGTAAACAATATTCCAATAGCTTTGGTCCCCCACTCGAGACTGAAGCAGCAACAGCAGTTGTCAACATTGAGGCACATGTTTATCACAACACAGTATGAAACTTGTTAATTAATATAAGTATGGTCTGTTGTACGTGCTGTGTACCCCGCGGTCACTCGGCTACTGATTAGATTCCCTTAAACTCGTGCTATCTGTTCTAGGGAGTGATAACAATTATAAGACTAGTGTTAATCTCCGCTAATGTTCACAGTCAATACAACGTATACAATGGTGCTTGATACTGTTCCCGTGCACTATAATCCTAGTTTATTAGGGGTCCGTAACCACAGAATAAAACTGGAATCCTATTACTGAGGCTTCGCGGTCTGTCCGTCCGTCCATCAACGGGCTGTACCTTACGAACCATGATAGCAAGACAGTTGAAATTTTCATAGAAGGTGTTTTGAACTACATATAAACACGGGCTGACCATATACTGTGTAGATCTAGTGAAGTTGTGAGCTCCTCGAATTAAAGAAATCTTAACTATATCACGTTGCAATTATAAACTAAGGACTTAAATTACTAGATAATCTAAAGATAGCCATTTTAAGTGCACGTCATTTGTAGTTCTGAACAATTTAAATGATTATGAACGGATTTATACTATCAGACATACCAGAACGAGGTGTGTCTCGTTTAAATTAGGAGATAAGAATACTCGAAGTGACTACGGCTATTTACTTACTCATTATGAGAATACTTTAACAACAGACTCTATGTTCCATCATGCTAACATATAGAGGTAGAAGGAAATGGCTAATAGCTACGGATGTGACGCTATGCCTCCCTGTCACCAGATTTGTAACAATTGTTAACGCTGCTGCACTGTACGCCTGAATGCTGATAAGCGGACTTTTTAATAATCAAGAAGATTTTGATAGGATGTTATGTTGTTATGTAGGTGTGCATAATCGCTGAGATATACGGCGTTTTTAAATCTATTTTATTGTTTTTAATCATACGTAGTCTCGTCTATTTAAATGTTGATATAATGATGGCCTTTGATGTTTTCCTTCGCCAATTTTAGGAAGTCCTAATGACTTTGTTATATTTACATTAATTCGAAAAAACGTTGATGCGTTATGGTTTTGAACCTAGAACCTCCGACTTGGTAGTCTTATGGCCTAACCACTAGGCTATGACAAAAGTGACAACTATTCAAAATTATAACGTATATTGCCATCGAGAACATGTGAAGTAGTTAACACCTAGCAAAGGTCACAATAATATCCTTAAAGATTAAAAGTCAGGGTCCACATGTGCCACTATCTTTCACAGTAAGGCCCTAGAATAAAGAAAGGCTCGCCGAAAGCGCATATTTTCACAGATTCTCACAAGTGTTGATGTTTTAAGTATCTGTTGTTTCTGGTTTCAAATAGTTTTCTGGCATTTAAAAATAGTCTGTCCTGAGAGACCAGTTACTGTCTTGATAACATAATTGTTTGTGAACAAGGAATGTTAGGTAGGTAATACTTGTCCACTCATGAAATTGATATAAAATTTTCATTAAATTGCAATTAGGCAGGTACCTATCATGAATAATCTACGTCAATACAAGATTGATTATAATGATAACATTGTACTGTCAACAAAATGAGGTTTGACTTGTTTTAAAGCAGGATGTGTCTCTCTTGTCTTTTGTTTTATTTTCGTCATGAAATTTTTTTAAAGATATATTCTTACAATTCGAGTTAAAAGTAATAAGGAAAGCGTGTAACAATATAACGCGAATAGCTTAACACTAATCGCCTGAAAGATTAGAGAACAAATTGAACAATCATAGATAAGACTACGGCACAGTAGTGCAGCGGTATCAGTCGCGAAATCATGGCCGCGCCGATACCACACCACAACAGTGATAACGTACCCTTGACGTACGGCGAACGTGATCTCCACTATTAATATAACTAGTCTGCTGATGTTTCATAAATACACAAACAACTAGGTTATTTGACTCAAGTGAAAATGGGTGTGCCAATGATAAAAAAATGCTGTTATTGTGCGACTTTACATATGGGAACACTGATCATTGGATATGTTTATTCCGTAAGCATGGTTTTCTTTTTGATTTAAGAAGTTTATAATTAAGGCACTGACTTTTGTTTGCTTGCCAGGTAAACTCATTTCTAGAATTAAGAGAAGCGTGTAATATCTATATCTAGATATTGTATTCTACTATGAATAGAGTAATTACTGAACTTGTACGATGCGCCAAATAAGAACACATAATCTTTATTTCATCGTAATTATAAGCTAAAGCAGCTGTAATAAAGGAATACAAAATGTCACAATTCACAACAAAACGTTAATAAGCGACATTTTCTGCGATTTAATGTATGTTTGCTTAATAAGATAGTAACTGAATTTTCTCGACTGAAATGCCAAGCTGTTTATTTTGTTATTATAATATTTTCATGATTAATATAAACAAACATGGAACGGAATGTCAGGGATACATACACCTAAACATTGTATTGCGCCTGACTGAATTGTAATAATAGATGGACATTTGCAAACTATTGCTATTCATATTTTGTCTCTTTTTTGTACAATCAGCAGTTTTTAGACTGACTTACACTGCCATAAACTTCCTGAAGGTTTTATGCAGGAATCTATAAAGTTGTCAATGTTAAGTTGTAGAAAAAAATATGCGTAGAAAGTATATTACTTTCCTTACTTTTTTTGAGTTTGTAGTAAACTGTTAATTGCACAGGTTTATTGATTTTATAAATTAAGTATCGAAGTAAATGTTTAATTTATATCACGTTTAAACTATAAACAATAAATTTAATTATTCTCGACAATAGGAAAAAGATTGCTTGATATTACTTTGACGTTGTTTATTGACGTGTCTGTAGGTACATTATATGTGCACATAAAATTATTGTTTTTATTATCTTATCTTATACCAAACAAGTTACATGATTCAGTCACTTTCAGATGTCTTCTTATTTGAGATTATTATGCGGATTTTTGCGTCAATTTAAATCTGTAACCAAAGAAAATGATGTCACAAGTAAATCTTAATACATACGTATCGACTTCTTAGGTACCTGCTACCTTACCTACGATAGGTCCACTCCAGAAACTACATTTTTAAATCTTGATAAACATTTTCTCATTGTCCCTAATAGTTTAAAAAGCCGTACCACACCGCTTCTAAATATAGTATCTAAACCTAATAATTCCATATATTATCTAAACTTAACTAGATATGTTTCCGTGCACCTTCTTTTCATTAAAACTTATACATTTATGTTTCAGGCATGGGCCCTGATAGAGCTAGCTATCTACTGCCTGCTGGTGACGCTGGCGCCGCTCGGCACGGACGGGAAAGTGTCCACGCACAAGTTCATCCTCTACACCACCGCGGCTGTGGTCAGCGGACTGCATCTCATATGCTCTCTGCTACTGGTGGTGGCGGCCTATAAGGTAATAGACTTGTAGTCTTTGAAAATTTTGATATACACAAAATTTCTTTTTGCCCAGGCCAAAAAGATTGGCGGAATGAGATCGATCTCTTTTGAACATATCGGGGTAGATTAGCTCAGAGTGGAACAGACTGAAGTCAAAGTCTGACAAAGTATCTCCCCAGTTTTACTCCAATTTCTGCAGGTTGCGAAGCGACTTCTAACTGCTATGTTTTGTTTAGTTTACATAGTTAATTTCTTGTATTCTATTAAAATAATGCTTGGCAAGTCATATTATGTAACTACTCAGTTCCTATCCTTGTTAATAAAGCGAAATTTCTTAATGGAACAAATACAAAGCAACAAAAAACTTGCTACAAGAACGATTGATCATCACTACCATCACCACCCGATTGTTCCAGAAACTGGCATCCCTGACGCTGCCGTGGACGATAGTGACGGGCATCATCACGGCCATCTTCTTCCTGCTGTCCTTCACCGGCGTCAGCCTCGTGTTGCAGGACGAGGGCGAGATGCTGGAGGTCGAAATCATCATCATATCCATACACCTCGCTAGAGCTTGTGAGTATTCTGATTCTTGATTATACTATTCGTTTGTACCATTCACAGTTTTATGAGTTGACATGGTAACGAGCTCACCAACATAAGAATAAACTGCCTCGAAGACATTACATTGTTAAAAGTAATGTTTTGCTTTAATTTAAGACAAATCTGCATGAGAAACCTTTCGACCCTGAAAGCCCCTTTTTAGCCCTAAAAACCAATTCTTCTACAACTTCAAAAACCGCGACGAACGATTCGGTGGGAACAGGAGTGCCGCGTGCTGGCTTTGTCAAATGTCTGCTTCAAAATGCAAAGGCTGTATTATGCCTAAGAGGTAGAGGTTATGCAATAAATTAACAGTTTGTTATTTTTCCAGGCATATCAGTATACTGCATAATAGTGGTCCACAGTCGGCACAAAGAGATCATGAACGAAGAAAACGAAAGAATATTCCAACATTCTGGCAGACTTTACCAGCCTGTCAAAACTGATGACCATGCTCTATGAAGAAAATGTATGACGAATAAACTTCGGGACAACCCAGTTTTTACGTTACAGGGTTTTCTACCCTAAGAATATAATGGACGCTTTATACCTACTAAGGGAGTCACAGGTTGTATCTAAATAGAAAAATATATTAGGTTTAAAAGTCCTACCTACTTACTTACCCTTCGTCGTGCTGGTAAATTGTCATTCAATTATTTATTACTACAGGGAATTTCTTTCCTGAAGATCTAGTCGAAAAGAAGCTTCTCAAGTTGATGCAAGAAGTTCAGATTACCTAGATACCCATTTAAGTGCTTAAACTTTTTAGTTTACTTTAAGAAAATTGTACTTTCACATCTTTAGGGTTCGTGGTTCAGGGGCACCGGGCTATCGTTTTTTCCGGAAATTTATTGATAAATGGAGTAACTTTACGGATAAGTACAATGAGTTAAATCAAGATGTGTTTATTGATTTGATTATTTCCTGTGGGAACGCAAACCCTTCGTAACGTAAGGCGTTACGCGCCTGACTCTTTTTTTTGTAGTCTAGTTACTACATCTGTCGACTGTCGAGTGCTGAGAATAAAAAAATAAAAAAACATGTTTTTTATTGTTACCTTTTATTATTAAAACTATTCTTAAAGAAAATCTACTATTTATTGATTTTAGTCTGTTATTTTGTACTTTTCGTTATTTTAAATCAATAAATGATTTGTTTGTTTTTCTTTAAAGTTATTTATTTGCCTTTTTATGTTCTATCCCAATAATGATAAGTTTCCAAAAGGCTGGCGCTTCGTAAAGTAAAACGGAACGTTTTATTTACGTCATGACGACAAACGCTCCGTCTTCCCGGCGCCATTCAAACTGTCTAAACAATCTTTTATCTCCCTTTGCCAGCCAGAACTACAGGCAATATTGTCGTGCTATCTCATTTGATTTGACTCATGACTGGCATTGGGATTTGGGATTTTAATTTAGTACGAAACTACTATCAGATTTTGACTGTTTGTTGTAGTTGTATGGCTGGTCTCTTGCATGAAATAATTGTAGTTTACATTTTGGAAATCTCTCGGCGAAGCTGTGATTTTTATATACAAGTTATTTATCTACGAGTGCCTCACAGTGATCGCTTGCTAGCAGCTTGAATATAATTTGTAAGTAATTAAAAACATCTAAATCTATTTGCTATTATGTCTTGTATTGTATCTACTTGTAAGACCGATAATATCTCGTATATTATTACATCTAAGTAGTTAATAATCTTTTAAAGCTTTGAAACAAACTGAAAACAAATAATTTATATTTATCAACCAACAATAATATGAGAATCATATTGGATCAAGATTGTCAATAAAATAGATTAAAATCATGAAAATTCACTGTTTTATTGTTGCATCAAAACAGTTGCCAGGATCTAAGCAACCAATAGGTGTTTAACAATTGATTATTTACTTTTATTTTTGGATGTATCTGTACTTATTACAATATTACAGTATTAATATACACGATTCCTAAAATACTTGCGTATATTTAACTTGATATTTTTTTTATCTCCATTGTGATTACAATGTCCTTGATAACAAAAACTTGTATTACCTATTTTGATTATAAATGAAGTTTTTATAGGTAAACGCAGTAAAGAATCTTCCAATTTAGTTTTTGTTCTTGATTGCATATATAGTTATTATTGTGTCATCATAGCCTAATGTTGTGGTTAGGGAGATTAAAGGCATTGAGCCATATTAATGATGCATTCTTAAATGGTTGATACCATTAGAGTTATCTAAATAATAATTTTTGGTTGTAATACAATATTTGTAACTTCTGTGAAGTTGTTGAGGGGTTATAGTTCTTTGCATTATATTCCTAAAAAGATACTTTAAACTTTAGGAGAGTCAGTGCTAGGTTCTAATTTTCATATAGCTACTTAATTATTTCATCTATTTCCTTATAATGTTCTTTTAATTGCCAGTATCAAGGTAATTCTGAGTATTATTCGATAGAATAACAAGACAGTAAGCTGTCTGCTAGGGTTTTACAAAACCTCTTTATTTATAAGTATGTTGGTATCACATCTATAGATTTTATGAACTGTTGATTTGTTTTTTTTTCTTGGATTACTTATTTTATGATTAATTATACTAATACCAAGAATATTAACTTTTTTCCTTACTTTAAGGTCAAAGGGTTAAGGTCAAAGGGTTAAGGTGGAAACAACACCAAATTATTTCATAGTTCAAGTTCTCCCAATACTTCTCCATTTCTATTTCACAAAAAATTGATCAACATTTTTCTAAAGGAACATTTAATAATAGTGAATCAAATATATTTATTTCCACAAGTAAAATAAATAAAATAAATGTGAAGGTTGGTCATTAGCAGAAACCACACAGGTTTCTAGGAACTATATGGAACTGATAAGGGATAAGTAAGTTATTATAACATGTGTTGCGATTGTACAAAATTAACTTGAGTTTGAGGAAAACTTAGATATAGAACGCAGCTGTGTACATTAGCGCATACGTTGGGAATGCCCAAGTATCATGTATGTAGATTCATATACTTTTGACGCCGACTCAATTTATAAATCGAAAGTGTTATAAAATTCTAATTTTGCGTCAAGAAGACTGCATGACGTAAATACTAAAATAATGGCACAGAAACAAAATCAAATTATTTATGTCATACTTACACTACCATGTTAATTATAGATGTGAAAGTTTATTAACAGTTTCATTTCGTAACCCAGTCACCTACTTAACTGATGTAGGATGTGTTAATTTTGCTAGCATTTATTACTGCATAGGTTTTTTGCATTAATAAGCCTTTTCTTTAAACTCAGCTTAAAAACAAAACGCATCTCAAAACCTATGATAAACAACAAGAATGATTGCCAAATTGAATTTAGCATTGTCATAGGTCAGTTTAAATATTTAATGTGTTGCTGTTTTGTGTGTAGACTGATAACCCAAGGTATTTTTTTGTAAACCAATAGAGTATGAGCATGTCAAGTACTGATTGGGACCTAGAATAATAACAGTACCTGAGTGTTTTGATTCATACAAAAGCTCCAAAACACAGAAATTATTTATTCTCGCTTACAATTTCTCATAAAATTTAATACAAGCAATTGAAAATTGACCTCAGAAGTGCTGAATGTCAGGAACTAGATTACATGAGTATAGCCGTGCCCTTGAATTCTCAAGTACGATAACGGGTGCGCAGGCGCCGCTTGACGAGTCCACGACACAGTTATTAGTGGTAATTTAGATGTACCTCTCTACTTGCCCACTTTACTAGTACAGCATCTGTCTTTGTTTATAAAGTGTGTTCAAAGTAAATAATGTATTTTAAGTTCCTGAAGATTTGAGATATGTTGTGCAAATTATTAAAAACTTAACCAGCTCTCCATAACATTTTAATAATGTATTTATAATAAATAATAAATAATAAAGTATTATATCTGTGAATAAAAGAGTGCATCACAATTTGCGATGTAAATAGTGCTGCTGAAAATTACACTAGCTTGTGTCCTTCACTAATTTATCATGACTTTTATTCCCCGGACACACGATTCGCTTGTTTGGCAGCGAGATAGATTATATCAATTTGTACTAATTAAAGATTGTTCCACTGGGTATTGCGAAGGTGCGCTAAAAGCCAAAACAACGCATACAAAACAATCTTTATTTTCTTAACTTGGTATCATAGCGTGGAAAGTAGGTATACTATGTAGTAAAATCGTACAACGTGGCATGTGGCGTCAAGGTCGTGGTAAAGCTAAAAATAAAGCAGAATGCTGCGTGCGAAATTTTGTATTAATTTTGTATTAGGCTGGCATTGGTATGAGTGATTCCTAGTAGTGCAATCTCGCCAATAGTGTTTGAAAAACAATATAAAAATACAGTATTGCGTTGATGCTGTTATTATACTTTGATTTTTGTTTTGTAGCTGTTATTATAATAAAGTGTAATGCTGATATTAAAAAGCGCACGCTGTATATGCACACCCAATCAATAGCAAGCAAGACGAGGGTTGTCCTTGATAAGTTCACTATCATCACTAGCGGGACTTGGTGCGTGGTGCTAATGAGAAGAGACAGCGATTGGCTTACGAAAAAGGCTCTTATCGAATCTTATTTTTTAGCATTATTACAACTTCAGACTATTTTGCGAAGCCGAGGTTCTTGGTATGAGAGAATTGTGTTCAGTCACCACTCCAGTTATTTTAGCCAGTGAGATTGAGTATAATCTATCGAAGAAAGTCCATGAGAATTTTTACTCGGAGAATTTGTATAAACTTCGAGGCAAGGTCCAACAGCAACAGCATAATTAGATTGAAAATCAAAAGGTGTACAAAATTTGGTTTTGTAGGGTCATTACATATGTGATTTTCTCAAAAAAATTGTAAAGTATAGCCCTCGAAACTATTGTGCGTCTTTAGGAGGTATATCCTCTTCTCTTTTACGAGATGTCAGTATTTCTTCATATTAGTATCTAAACAAACTTTAAATAGTGAAACTTTTATACAAATCTCTTTGAGCCTTTTACTTGAGCCTATGCAATTACTTACACGTCAGACCACACGTAATTATGCGTAAAAAACTTAACTGGACTTGTTTCGTGGATACAATGTTCATCCCTAGAGATTCAGTGGTGTTGCGACAATGGCGGTGGACGATACCCAGTAAGTCACTTCGTACCATTGCATTTAGATTCTAGAAATTTGAAGAAAGCTTGTTTCTTACTTTCTCCTTTTCAAAACTTTAAAATTTTGACGATTGCGAACCTTGCACGATTTTTTTGATGTTTAAATCTTGTTTTCCCTTCATTTAAAGCTATGCCAATTGAGTTTATTTGAATTATTCGTCCACTTCGGTTATTTTGCTCGCCTGCGTTTCCATTAGGGATGGATGATATTTCCTTTTGATAAATCAGTCTCGCCACACCGTTACATTTGAGTGATGATATCGATGTACCTACTCTATAAAATATATCACGCTAATTTGTCTGCGTCAAGGTCGTCTTTATCAGAATACGAATAAGTCTGAAGCTTTTGGAAAGCGGAAAATCTTTTTCGGAAGAAAAATATAATTTGAATGTGGCCCATTGTAGTGAATCATCAGTCCATATTGCAACGATATCGTTTATAGGTACTGCACTTTGGACGTAATTTCAAACAGACCAGTAAACTTAATACCTCGTGAATCATCGTTGCATTCTGTTATCAAAATGTCGTTTGATCACTATGGCGTGGGATCTATAGGGTTTTAACTGAAATAAATTGTTTGCCAAACCGTTGAGCTCTTCAATGTACAAATTACAATGCTATGTATCAGTTACGTCAACGTAGATCTTGTTTCTGATATTTTTGATGTTGGGCTTTTGGCAAAAGAACTATTTTCCGATTACCTAGCCATGTAAATAGGTACTATGTGTTTTTTTCATCAGAGAGAGACTCTAAATCATGTTCTTGGTTTTATAAATAATCATTTGTGGTCAATATCAAGTTGCATATTGCAGAGTACTTCTATTGACAAAATTATTTTGTAGACACGCATTAAGTACGATAGTAATTAAGAGTTCAACTTAAAACTAATTTCGTGTTCACTTGTGATAACACATCAATTATGACGTATAGGATATATGATTGGCTGATTTGCGGCCGGACGCCACATATAACTGACTTGGTGGCCTGACGTAGGTTGACGAGCCTGGCGTTGGACCGTCACCAGGCGAGTCAGCGTCCGGGAACGTTGGACCGTGTGGTTGATGTTGTGTTCCAGTAGTGCCAGCGGCGCGTCGGACCGAGGCCGGAACCACGATGGGTGTGCCGCACATAACCTCCTTCTGCTGGTGCATGGGCCTCGAGCTCGGCTCCCGATGCATCGGGTTCCTGCATCTGGTAAGTTATACTTGTTATTGTTTTTACTCTTCGCCCTTTATGTTTCATTTTAAGTTTATGTTTCTAAACCGGTGTTTCCATTTGCATTTACCGGTTTGAGAAGCCTCTTAATTGGTGTTAAGGAAAATGAATGTTGTTGTACCCAGAAACCGTAACTATAAATACCCAATTTATTGCTACCGCCAGTCGTCGATAATGCAATTTGAAAATGCTGTTTTAAAACGTAATCTGAACTGGTTTGCACAAGAATGTAAGTGTCTCCAATATATTTCGACTCGCATTGTCAGTAATATTAATAACGTCGCGAGACAATTCGAGTTGGTTTCATTAATATTCGCGACTGTGTTTTGTTTTGGAGCCGCGCGCTGCTCGGAGTTTGGTACCAGCTCATGAATACCTATGTTAATTTAGTTTTTATTACCTAGAATGTGAGTTCCAATGTTTAATGTGGTCAAATTTTGTAGTGTTTCTTGCTATCGATTATTACTGACATTTAATGATTTTTCTATCAGTAAAGTAGTTTCAGAGTATTGAAAGGACGTTTTGAGGTCCACAACAATTTTATTTTCTTTTAAGACCGATTATACTCGACATCGCTTTTTCTACTCTTCCGTTTTTGTGTTTTCATTAGAAAACATTCGAATGTACTCTTTCTTAAATATTTTAATAATTTAAGAACATTTTAAAATCATCTCGCCTATAACACATATCTTCTAGTCTTTTTTACCCCTACTCAGCAGGGCAAAAACTTCAGTTCTCCCACCACCTGTTCGAGTTTTTAAAACGAAGCTTATCACTTTAATAATTTAGTTGTAATTTATTATTCTAGATAGTATCCCTAGTCCTGATGGTGCTATGCTCGGTGTTCGCGGAGAACCTCCGCTCGTACGTGGGCACGGTGGAGGACGCGGGTGACGCGCTGTACTCCACGTGGTACAAGATCGCGGTCAGCGTCGCCGTCGTCACCGTCGTGCATGTGTTGCTCGCGCTCACACTCATCTACTCCGTACATAAGGTGAGAGGCACGCTGCTGGTCTTGTTACTGTTGAGGTCTTTTCCCACTCAGAACGAACAAAAAAATTGTGTCTGGGCTTTTTGCGACCAAAGAGGCCTTTGTTTGAATGTGAAAAGGATATTTATTAATGAAATGTCATTTTCCCTTCGAGTACGCATTTTCTGATGCACTGTCTGAAATTGCTTATTGTTCCTACTGGTTCCTCCTGGTGGTTTGGGGGTAAACAAGCGAGGGATTAAAGAGACAAGCTTACAATTATTATGTCTTGTGTATTATATCGCAAGTTTCAAACTCCCTTTGGACGTACGACCGATCTAAAAATCAGGTTGTGTCAGTTTATACCTTTGAATATACTAAATTAGTAAGTGTTAGTATGTGTATAAAGTTCTGGTCCGTATGGCCCGTAGCGCTGGGTGGCGGGCGTCCGCGCGTGGCTGGTGGTGATGGTCCTGCTGTGGGCGGCGGCGCTGCTGGCGCTGGCGGCGCTGGCGGCGCTGCGCGGGCTGTCCGGCAGCGGCTCCGACATCTTCCTGTCCTTCCTCGAGGGGGTGCTGTTCTTTGGTGAGTCATATCATAAGTCTAGATCTTGACCTAGGTCGGCAAACCTTCTACAGGTTTTCCGAACTACCCCAAGATGCCAAGGCCGAAATGCAATCACTCCCGGATGTTCATCGTGATTTAGACAGCTTCTGTCTGTCTAGTGACTTCAGTGTAGGAATAAGAATTTTCTCTAAGGAAAAATAAGACAGCAACGTTTAAAAGAACCCGAAGAAATCAAAAATATCTGCAGACCATGTGTCTAAATATAAATTGCATAAAACAGTTTCTTAGTCTCGATTTTAAACTGATCAGTCGCTCTAAAGCTTTCTAAACCTGTATTTGTCATCATTAATTATCATCAAATAACATCTTGTCCATGTTACATTTCCAGGCGCGGTAGCGTACTGCATCCTGTGCGTGTACAGCTACTACCTGATGCTGAAGAGCGCCGAGGATATGGAGGGCCCCAAGACCATGTACTAAATAAAGTCAGGACATCAATATAAATGCGGGTACGGAGCTTATGGCGTTTTTCGAATTGTTGTTTTGAGTTTACAGTTGACAGCGCCATCTAGCGACTAGATTGTGAAACAGAATATGAAGGTTTATGTTCACTAGTGCAGGAAATAATTTGGATGGTTTTAACAAGTTGTCTTGGCACGGCAGTCCTGCCCACAGGAAACCACAATAGGATTTGCTAACGTATTTATTATTTTTTAAATATACTATCAGTGGCTATATGGTTTAAGATATGTGCCCATTTCTATGAAAGATTGGATAGTCTTGTCTAAAAGATTCTAAGTAAACTAGTGCCGTGAAGTAAAGCCATCTAGAGATAAGCCCACCTTAATACATACCTCAGAAGCAGTGAGCTTCTATTAGGTCAGTACGTATATTACTAAGACCTTTTTTTAAGATGCATACATTTTTTCAATGGAAAATAAGTAATCATAAAAATGCGTTCGAACGAAATTAATAATTTTCTTACTGCGCTTTTAAAAATACAAACCAGAAGAAATGATTGAAGCTTCATAATTATGTTAAAAGCGCACATTGGCGTTTAATTTAGAATTCACTGTATGAATTTGTTTAAGTAATTATATGTTTAATGTAATGTGTTAAGTGTTGTAGTGTCTAAGTGAACCTGTTGCATATAGAAAAGTTAAGAGGATGCGAGTAAAATAAGTCCTGATTTGTTAATTTATCATTTTCAAATACCACCATATTGTCTTGAAGTAATACTGTTGATGTTGTGGACGCGAGATGGCGCTGTTCGCCGCTTCCACAACAGTTTTTTTTAAACGATCTACTCGGGAATTTAATCCTTGTATTGTGGTTTCACAAGCACAAATACACCCAGACTCAGGACAAGCATTCGTGGATCGCACAGTCGCTTGTCCTAGGCGGGGATCGGACACGAGACACTTTGCGCAGTGGGTTTAGCGTGGTAATCTGAACCACTCTAAAGTAGTGGTAGGATCCTTGTAAATATAATAATCTAAACAAGAAAACATATAACCAGTCTTCTCTTTTCCTCTCGTGTAAAAGGTATTTTCTGTACAGAGTAAAACCAGGTATTGATTGGGGAATTTTCTTCTATTCTTTCTATTCACTTATGTAATAATACAACAATGCATTTAATTATATGCAGCGGGTTTAGGTTAAGTAAACGTAAGCATTTAAATGTTTTGTATTTTAGCGCTGAAATGTTCTACTGTAGTGCCTGCTATATACGCGTATTGTTATGACAATTGTTAGTAAACATCTTGAATATAACGTATATTATATATGATAATCTAAGAAATCAGAAACATGTTGAAAATTGTATTTCTAGTCAAAAAAACAAAATAAGTACACTCGAAAACGTTACCCTCCTTTCGATGCAGTTGGGTAATAAAAGAACAAATGATTTTTTTTATTTTTATATGATTATTCCAACGTCTGTTACGTAAATTTTACAGTAAAGTTAATGAACTTGTGCGATGTATGTTTATAAATATTTTATGATAGTATAACATGTTATTTGAGTATTAAAACGAGTCTCATTGTAATTATTGCCAATTGTAAGCCTTAGACTGTTCGGAAACTCGTCTCAAAACTTTTTGATATTTTTACATTTATTTTTGAGTCTGTGTCGGTTATGCTGTCAAAGATATAGGATGCCAATGGTTTTGTTTCTGATGTGGAGGACAAACTTAGATCTGTCGCCCGAAGTAAGGATGTAACTAGCGCCATCTAGTAGACTATTTAGTTAAATGGGGCAAATACCTCTGAATCATTTCATTAAAGCAAGTTACATTGTGACAGACCTTTCATATATTCCGATGAAGCAGTTAAACCTTACGTACCGACTAACTTTATAGATTTGTAGAAAAATAACCTATAGCATTACCCAACACAGACGAAAAATAATTTTGATTACTTTTACTTAAAATGTAGTTAGTAATGTTAAAATGTGAATTTTAATTCGAATTCGTCTAAAAAGTGTCTTAATGAAAAAGATATTCCTTATAAAGAGTTCTTCCTTATATTGTGAATGTTTCTTCAAAGTGCCAAGAGATGTCGCTAGCTGTAACAAGCTGCGATTATTATGAAACATTTACTTAAAATTATACAGTGATTGTAACAAAAATATTCATGCATGATCAAAGATATTTACACGAAGAAATTATTTAACAAAACTGAATAAATTGATATGATATTGGTGCCTAAATGAATATTTTGTAAGAGACGAAAACACTGCTTACCTATTTGGGGTATAGGTGTGATGTTATGAATACTAATACTTTGATAAACTACTTATTCTTATTAAGTGTATACCTGAGATAGATGTTGAATACTTATATTGAAACAAAGACAGCTGTTTATTGTATTTGCTATTATATGGCTTTGTTTTGCGAAAGATTTGTGTTTTTCTCATTCCTACATCCTACTACGGTACTACATCCGTCAAAATTTCTTAAATATTCAAATGAAGCGTTTTTTAGTGTAATTACTACATAATTGCAGCGTTGGTGACGTTGTCCCTCTACTTGTCCAGTTTACTGAGCTAGCTTTAGCCACACTACGCCAGGTGACAGTGGAAATATAAGGGCAGCGTTCTTCTTGCAGGTGGAATCTCTATAGATAGATATTTAATATTTATTTGTATATCATTATGATAAAACTGATTCTGGGTGGAGTTAAGGTTTAACTCTATTTATCATCGGCCTTATTTTGCAAGCTGACTGCCTCTAGAATAGTCAGAGCCTACCAATCTACACAGCGTAGTGACTTGCCTTGAATCAAGACCAGTATACTTATTGGAATCCAAATTTATTTGGCCTTTAAGAAAGACTTATTTTTGGCGATAACCTCTCACAATACTTACACCTCCAGGGTAATCCAAGATCAAAGGTAAATTAAATAAAACTTCAAAATATAATTTATACATGTTGTATATTCATCGGAACAAATGTAATTACGATGAAGACCCACATTACTTAAGTTGCTTTAGATTTGTTTAATTTCAATAAATATATTACAACTCTATGCATTAGTACAGTAAGGGTACGAACGATAGATTCTAATCATATTTGTAACTTATGACAAAACGTTGCTACAGCCAACGGTGTTGAAACGATGCGTCAATGTGACGCTAGCTCTGGGCCAGTGTTACTATGTCATACCCATCTTATATAGATTTACAACAACCCACCTTATTATCAAAAATTGAATTTTGATTTCAATTTATTTACAAATAATGCAGAAACTTAAATTCGTGTAAGTTTTAATGTATTTTTTTTTTCTTAATATCTGTTGCTTACGGAGGTACCGGGTTTAACATCACCTCTGGTAGTTGTGGCAGTGAGATACCGCTCGAAGCTGTGCAGAACGTAACCATGCTACCACAACTTCAACAGGCTCCAAGAATTGGTGATAGACCACAAGTCTCCAGAACCATAGTTAACATGTTCGTTTAAAAAGTATGCCTATTTAAGGCATCAAAAGATTTGTTTTTATGGTTGTATTCATCAGTGGATATAAAATAGTAACGCCAGCACATGCTCGTCGTTTCATCCCAAGTACTGCATTCCATACAACATCAGATCCAAACGATTCCTTGTCTATCTTAGACCTTACATCAAGATCAATAAGTACAATTTGTCTAAACATGTAATCTTGATTCACTGAAGAAGAAAATAACGAACGCGCACTACACCACAACAAACCCATCGGATTCAACAAAATCATTATAAGATGTTCAGATTTTTTAATACATTTAATCAGAAAAATATTTAAATTACAAAAAATCTTTCAGTTGTTATCCTGTGTGTTCTTATATCTGTCAACTTTTACAATCGCTCGCGAAATTCACTTTAAGTTAATGCTTTAGGAATACAATGGGCCCGTAGTTCGTAGCACGCGTCGCTTTAAATAATATTTAAGTACTAATAAATTTAGTCCAAAGTCTTTACTGGAATGTATTCGATGTTCATTCGATTTAGTAAAGTGAGGAGAGTCCAGCCGTCCGAGTCTGGGTGCCAGAAATAAATAGTGCCAAGAAGTGGTAAGAATCCGTTTTAGTAGATTTCTTCAGATCTGCAGTAGCCGAGGTACTATTGAGATTCGATCATTTGTGTTGGAACTGACTGGACTCTACCCAGGTTAGCGCCAATATTGTGTCACAGAAAGTCAAGGGTTTACAATATTCGTTGTAAGAGTCGTCTACAAGTTAGAGGGCCGCGCGCCGTTATACTGTACACACTCTACACTTAGTCTACGTTAAAATATAGTTAAAATAATTAGGTATACAATACCTGCTGTATTTCGAATAAATAAACAATTTATTAAGAAGTACTTAATTGATTTCTGATTACAACGCGCGGCCGCAATGTAAACAAATAAATAATTTCACTTTTTTCTAAACATATCATAGCCAATATTAAAATAACGACAGTTTGAACTTACGAGACAAGTTATAGTAGCTTTACATTTACAATCTAGTTCGATTTACATAGTCTTTTCCTTGCCTCGAAATCTTACACTACACTGGGCACAATTATATCTAAATAATGTTAAGGAGTCATTATACAATAATTTGAAGTAATGCGAGTTGTACGAACTGATTCAAATAAGTACTCGGATTTAAGTACAATTTTACAAACTATTATTCCTAATAAGTACCTATAAAATAAAATAAAAAATGGAAATGAAATGAATTTTCAAAAATGCTTTGCGAGTTAAAATACATTTCGAGATTTGGGCACACAAGCTTTCTTTTGTTTGGGTTTCACAACCTGTACGTAGTTTTTATATGACCGGTCGTCCAACTCGCATCACCTATTAAATCTAAGCAGGGGAACTTTATACATTGCAAGTCGGGCTACACAGATAAATACTTAACTAAGGTATTGCACGAGACGGGGCTATTAATGTACATAATTACAAAGAGTCGACACACTCCACTCCGCAGTGAACAGAATTCACTTCATACAGCAGCGGCTGACACACGGGGGACACTGGCAGATGACAATATGGTCTCAATGCAGTTCCATCATGTTTATTGCTTAAGAAGGCAAAGATCATTCTTCATATCGTAGCAGTTGAAAGTCAAACGAAGATAAAGGATTTGCTCTCTCATTTGTCAACGCAAAGACAAATAACTCCTGAAACTAGTCTCATATCTTCTTGTATCACGTCTCCGACACTATGTCCCCTGTCGAGCGGCCTCTCGCTCGCACGAGCCCCGCTGCGGCGGCGTGTTCCCGCGCGGTCAGTAGAGGTGCGCCAGGTGATGGTGCGCGGGCGGCGGCGGCTCCGTGCCCACGTCGATGTCGGCGGGACCCTCCTCCTCCGCGCTGCCCGCCCGGCAAGCGCCCGCGCCTCGCACCTGCAACATTACACAGACACAACCTTGAACTAGGGAACATTTTTAGGTTTATCTGGGTAGTTTGTATCGCAGTCCCGTGAGCTCAAGTACTAGGAATTTTTAACGGGACTAGCCCGCCACACATGCCCGTGGTCCTGGCTTACTCCGGTAAGCCAGGATCTACAATGAAACCAACGGAAACCACCGAAGCACTTAAGTTCGGTGTGTCCCAGCGAGTACAATTAGCTGCCTTGGAACCAGGTACTAAGGATGGGTGAAACAATCTGGTGGTACAGCTGGTAAGAACATACCCCTCCTTCCCTTGGACAAAGAAAGTCCATGCGGATTCCCCGGGTAAAAAACGGAACATTTTGCAGGATTAAGGATTTTCGCTCTAAAGGTATTATTCAGAAAAGAAAAACAGAAACATTCAGATGTAAAGCCATTAATTTATACTGTTAATAAGTAACGAAATACAAATATGCTTACACCTAAATTCATCATCAATAAAATACTTAGAAGACCAAGGAACACCCTCGACCAGGTAGGTACTCAGTAACTCCATTATCCGTGTAGTGTTGTCTCACCTGTAGCAGCAGGTTGTTGTTGAGCAGGCGCGCCTGGTGCTCCTGCGCCTTGGCCCGCAGACACGCGATGCTGTTGTTGCGGAAGGCCTCCGCGTCCTCGTACAGCTCGCGGCCCGGCTCCGGCGACGCGCGCCCCTTGGCTGACGACGACGCTGTCGTCGAACTCGCCGGGGAACTCTGCGCCTACATACAACAATATGGATTAGTAATTTTCCTTGAAGAGAGCTACTACTAGTAGTTTGTGATGATGCATTCCGATCCGCACGCATCGGTAAAACTATTCAAATGGATATAATAATTCTGGTTTTATCACCGTTGCTGAATGCTGAAACAAGCTACGAGTTTTTTCTACTATTGCCAATATTGCACGTTCCTTATTTAACAGTTTTTTTTTAAAACGTAAGTAGATAAAACGCATGATTTTTCAAAATGCGCTAGTCCACGTAGATTTCTGAATAACTATCTCGTTGTGCTTAAAACTTAAAACCTTCACTGAGAATTCGTGGTCATTCTGTCTCCATCCTTTTTTACACGGAAAAAGGCTTGCGTTTCGCGTTGGGATAGACTGGTTTTAATATTATACGTAGTGTTAGTGTTATGACTGACCTGCACGTCGTGTGTGTCGTGGTGGTGCGGCGAGGCGGACGTGGCCCGCTCGGGCTCCGCCTCCGAGCCCTCGCGCTCCGAGCCCGACTCCTTCAGGTGGCGCGCCGCCTCGATGGACTTGCGGTGCATGCCTGAACACCAAACACAACCAGTTAGTATAAAGAATAGGAAACTAAACTCTAATACTAGTGGTAAGATACTCGAATACTCGCAAAAAAGGTCATCACTTCTTGAGAGCCCTGGAAGAAAGGATTCATTAAAAAGCTTTGAATCTGCTTTGTATGCAACATCAAGCTGAAAAACAAATCTTGATAATTCACTACGAATCGCTGTTACACTTTTTAATCGGTTAAGTGTAAGAAAGATAAAAGCGGTTTCTGATTGTAAAATCAGATTAAAAAATAAGATATTTTTTTTCATGGGTGTTCAGAAATTAACGATAGACTCTTAATTCTTAAATAGTACGACGAAAGTTTAAAATTCAAAAAGAAGGTGGGAACACAACTTCTGACATCAATATATCGTAGCAAAAAATACACTTATGCAGTCAAGAAACGAAAACATGCTCACGGAAATAAATGCAATTAAGTTTGCTTAAAAACCTTCGCCAAACAAGCCACACCACAGTAACAGTCTTTCAACATTTACGATTATAATGTCTGAACCCTAAGTCTGCAACAAAGTAGTAGTTATGGGTAGTAGTTGTGAGTGAACCCTCACGCCGCCCGCCGCTAGCGCATAACGCATTCGCTGAGAGACGTAAAATGTTAATGAATGATGTGCGGTATGCGCGCCATGATGGATGGCGGCCGGGACGTGGACACGACTTGCTAATATGCCGAGCTGCGCGTTATAAATGACACGGGCGTGAGGGCTACACGACAAGCTACGGATTTGCGTAGACAATCATAAGATAACACTAATGCTACAGAATTGAAATGAATTTTGAGGCAAAAGAAAATAAAATTAAAAATATTTTTACATTTAAAGAACTTGCCGTTATTTTACAAGATACGCCAAACTAAACGTACACGTCCTTCCATAGACATTATAAAGAGTGTAGTTTAATTTATATGTTTACTCCAACCGAGATAAGTATGAAGTAGTTTTGTTTCCTTAAGGGTAATGTTAAGAAAAAAACAATTTCTTGGACATAGCAAGTCTTGGATAGACGAATGTAGGAACCTCAAACACATTGCTCTCATTTGTCACAGAAATTAAACTGGACAAATACTTTAAAATAATTTAATAACGAAAATCATCTTTTGATTGTAGAAACTCCTGAAAGTATCAAGTAGTAGTATGTTTATTGCCAAACAAAATTTATGTTACAAAAACCGATGAGAACTCTATACATTTCACGTTGTTCACTGTTCCTAAAACGTATGAAAGACCATCGTTGCTTGGTCGTACCGATCGTTCAAGTAATAAATTCATCCGTCTGTGATGTACGTGTGGCACATCCCTGGTTTAATATCAGTGCGGGTAGTATTTTTACGAGATCTTTAGTGTCGGTCCGCACTGAATATCTAATCACGCCAGGATACTCCCGCCACCGCAGCGTCAGAGCTGCCTGCTCTACTACATTCCCCGGAGAACACGCACTTGTTGTTTGAAATACTTCAACGTGCTTTATATTAAACTGAGTTATGAGCGAGAGCGCCGTCATGCGCCACTCACTCCCATCTTACATATTTTTCTCGAGTTATGATGTGTCTGTTGGATCATGCTGAATTATTTAATTATTTCATCTTGTGCACGACGTATAAAATCTTGCTTAAGGGCTTACAGAACGCGATTTACTGTATAATTTCATCGTTTATATTTGTATGTTTGAGTATTTAAAATGAAACAACACGCGTATCGTCAAGATTAAAAATTTCGAAACCAGATAAACGCATTTCTTGGCTTTTGTTTAAATGTGCGTCTTCGTATTAACGCGAACGCGAAATGCCATTTGTAGATACCACGAAGTAACAGAATTCTATCTTATACATATACTCGTATCATATTCCTGATTGACGAAGTCAAAAAATTTGCTGTGTTGTTTGACAATAGGAAGGGCTATTATCAAATGGAACTACAATTAAACAAACACTTAAACTTTTCCTTTTAGTCTTTAATTCAATCTGTTCCTGTTTTCCAGATGAAAAGTATAAACTGCATTTCATCAACAGTATGCGGAAACTAAGAAATGATAATACTTCCCTCGCTACTCTTATCTAGCTGTGAGGGAAATAAGCAGTTAACCTATTTCTTTTCCTTTGGCTTTATTTCAGCTGCAACACTGTGGACCTGCAGACGTTACGGAGATGTCTCGTGTCACAGGGATGCTACTCGCGGCACTATCTTTGCATTATACATGATTACTTTGGAAAGGGAAAGATGGTAGTGCTGATTTACGTCGTTTCGAATGATAATTGACGCATGGTTTAGTTTTAATACGTTATAGGAGTTAAATGGTGATAATGTTTGCTGCCACTGCTAAATTTTTGAAATATTAAAAGTATACTACACAGTTGTTGTTATTCTCGCCCATAAGACCAGGTTTCTATAGATACATGTAAAATTAAAAAAATACGTTCAACGATAATTTGTCAATGTTAATTGAAAAGTTAAGTTATAGGTAAATGACTATCTACGAGGTAACAAACCTAACTATACGTATACTATTACGTAAATAAAAATGAGTTATTTTAATTTCAGCATTCACACAAGCAACGAATTAAACAAAATATGATCTAACTAGCTGTTGCCCGCGACTTCGTCCGCGTGGTTAGAAGATATAACTTACAATTTATACCTGCCTTTTATCTATCTATCTGCCTTCTATCTATCTTGTAGGATTCAGTCAGCGTTTGCAATGTAAGCGCAAAAAATGTGTTTTTTTACGACCTCACATTAGAAACCTCAAAAATTGTAGCCTATGTGTTATTCTGATGTATAAGCTATATTGTGGTAAAGTTTCATTCAAATCCATTCAGTAGTTTTTACGTGAAAGAGTAACAAACATCCATACATCCATACTTATAAATTTCGCCTTTATAATAGTAGTAGGATTCTTGGTCAAACGAGCCGGTTTGCATTACAATTTCTCTCTCCTATTACCAAATCACTATTTTCTTCCGTACACGATTACAGAAAATTAAATAGCACAGCAGCCACTATTCCTTTTTCCCATAAGAATATAGTTCGAGTACTTTAATAAAAAGTATCATACAATAACCACAAAGCCCGCAAGTAGTTGCTAACCCCAATCAATCAAGTCGGTAACAAAGTTAACTGGGCATTAGCGGGCTCCGATACTGTGTGATTTGTGTGCCATTAACACAAGTTTGTCCATTAGCACCGCAGCTCGCACCTCCCGCTCCGCTGTAAATCCACTTGATTTAGAACTGAGAGCTTTGTTCACACCCACCTACATACGAAGATTAATTAAGAATACGTGCAGATATAAGGCGCTTTGGTCTAGTTCCTTACTAACTACCTACCTGGCGGTCTAACTGACTACCTGCTAGATAATGCTGGTGATTGTTGCTACTGGTGATTTTTCTATAAATACCATTGGTTTTCTAGAAATTGATATAACATAATGTAGTCAGAACAGATTAATTTCCCTGATGTTTTGTTATTTTCTTCATCTGAGCTAACAATCACGGTTAAATAAACGATGACTATCTACGTATACAATTTGTAAATTGAACAAATTGTATTTTCGGAAATCTACGATTTATTTTAGTAAGCATAATAGCGTTCTTTCACGATATAATTAATCATAATATTATTTAATGGTTATTATTGCTTAAAATGTTATGTGATTTAATATAAAGAGAATACCAATATATCGAGTACAAAACTTCGTGAGCGAAATGTACGCTACGAGAATGAGGTAATATCATAATAATTAATTACCTTTGCTACTTTTACCTTGACTATAACTAGCCTGTCACTGTCTCGTTTTGATCTATTATGCATTTCTATTCTGCTCCATTATGATGAATACTTTTGAACTATAGTTAAAATGCAACGTCTAGTGCCTATCTGAGTGTCTATCGCTCGGGATCTCTAAGAGCCTAATAAAACTCTTTCGGCTTCCGAGTGCTGATGCACTCAATATTACTTCAAAGATGACTTATTTAAATCTCGAGGCATCAAAGTGAAAGCCACTCGGCTCCCGTCGCAGGTTACCTCACATCATCTATATTGTGTCTCTAGTGTCTGCGAGGTTTAGAGTAGATAATTCAATGGCAGATGCTTTCCTTTTGTGGCGATACTTTTCACTTTAGATAATGGTTCAGTGTGGTCTGCGGCGAGATGAAAGCGCCAGACACAAAGCAAGTGGGTAATAGGCAGATAATTCAGTAACGTGCTCTCTGCGCGCATTACTATCCATTTGTCAATGTTGCCACTCGAAGGGAAGCTTTGTCACAAGTTTTATTTGAATTTTAAATCGCAGTCTTTATTAGAGAGTGTTTTTATTATTTGTGTTTGTTTTTTAAGTTTACTTCGTATTTAAAGATTTGTTGTTTATCCATAATGAGTTACCATGGAAGTATTTTGACCCAATAATGTCAATTACTTTCACTCCGCTGGGTGAAGCTTCGGTTATTGATGTTACAATAATACAAAAATCATAATTAATTTTCTTTAATTATCAACCAAATCTAGACATTTTAAAATATTCGTCACTAATGTTTCATGAATGGTGAATTAAATGATTGAGATAATGATTTTTACTTTAAAGAAATTGCTTTCGTTTCGTAATTTTTTGAGTTTAATTATGTTTAATGAGATAATGACTACATTATTAACTAAGCAGCCCCGTGGCTGAGGCAGAACAGCTATATCGTGAACAACAACAATAGTCCCTCGAGGCAGTGGCCACAAAACGCCCTCATTACAAATACCTAAATAAACCACGTAAATACAGTCAGGTAGAAAAACACCGCCCGAGTACAGTTAAGTACATAATTAATATGTAAGCCCGGTGGCAACCCTTAAATCAACGTTAATCAAGGCTTAGACAATACGGCCGCCATCTTGCCCGCCCTCCCCCCCGCGGCCCGCGCGCCGCCCCGCCTCCCCCTGCCCCCGCCTCGCACCCGCGCTCCCCCCACGGGAGGCCCCCACTCACCGACGCAGGCTTTAGGGGAGAAGTTAGGCTTTATTAATTCATATCTCTAGATCTCGTTTCAGTTTTTGTGTAACGTCTTTATTATTCAAATTATCGTGTTTATTTGTACGACCGCTCGGTCTTTATATAAGGCTTTTGATTACTGTACATGACTAATCCTGCCTACCTATTTAAAATATCGTCTTGGTTATTTTTCTACAATACGTAGACCCATCGTAGCACAGTGCTACGAATGCTACGAACTGTCTACGCTCAATTATCAAGTTGTTATGATTGTGAATATCTGTTATTTGTCTCAGTTGATCACCTCCTTATAATATTTTTTTTGTTAGATTTCTTTTTTATATTTGTTATAGTTTTTACTGATATAACTTAGAAAACTGCAACATTTTTTTTTAATAATAAAGACATCGTTTTTAATCAACATCATTTTTATGAGTTCCAAACGAAAATATTGTCCAAAGCCCGCCAGTGGCTTATCCCACAAATTAGTCTGGATCCTTTCGTACAAATAACAAACTAACAGCTCTACACAGACAAACGCTCCTTTACCGTCTCCACTGAAACAAATAAAACCTCCTCATAAGCTGTCAACGGATTCTTGTTTTCATACAAAACACTATTTTATTTAAAAAGCTTTAGCACTCTTATTTCTGTAGCGCAGAGTCTAAAATAGCGTGTATTGTCGGTATTGTTATTGTTGCCTTCAGTAGAAGCCTTTCCGCAGTGAAAAATGAACATCTCTTGTTGTTGGGATTAAAAATTATACGTCGCTTTGTTTTGGCAGCGCCGTCGCTCCGGCCGGAGCGCGGCGCGACGCGGGCGAGGCGCGGGCGCGGCGCGGGCGAGGCGCGGGCGCGGCGCTCGCCTCGTGAAGACATTTTGTTTTTGTTCTACCTTTGACAGTTTAGATTAGTTTGGGAATAAAACTGTGAGCGAGTTGCGACCTCAATACAAAGTGCTCGTAGTTGTGCAGCGCTCCGTAGCGAGAGTGCTGACACAAGGCTTCAAGTAATGTTCTGATGGCGAGACATCGTGTCTACTTATAACTCATAGAGTCTTCTTTTGAAAGTTCCGATGAAATGTGTTTTTAATATAAAATCAGTATTTGTAAATGGCCTCGCGAAGACTGATAAAAGTCGCCCGAATTTATGTAAATAAGATATCTCTTTAATGAGTTTAAGTTCTGTGACTCAAATCACTGTTAAAAAATTACAATCGATGAGTATGTTGTCAATGTTAACGCTTGTAAATGTGTAAATTCTTTATTTGGGCGACACTATTGTCGTCGGCTAGTGTTCCATTTGTTTTAAAAACATTCTAATGTGATTAAATTCAGGCGACATTATACAAGTCTAGTTCTAGACAGACTGATCAGTTTGATTTCCATTTCAATATGAGTTGTTGTGATCATGTGTTGAAGTCATTCCGGTTCAGTGAATATTATCTTATCATCATGTATTTATGTATAGAGTCCTTTATGATGTTACAAATGAATGTCTGATTATAAATATTGTATAGACAAACTCGTGGCATGCAGTACATAACAATATCGAAATAAAAGCAAGGACGATACTTTGATTGCATACATTGTTATTATTACATAATTAGTCTATAACAGTTACAGCGTAAGAGTTATGTATCTTTAAATTACCCAATTTAGAAATACTAATAAACTTGTTGAAGTAACCTAATAGGACTAATCAAATCATGTTTGTGATTTACAGCAATTGTTGAAGATCCGTAAATTATCCCCGGCACTAAGTAAGTCATACAGCTAATAATAAGCTTAAACATGTACCACATGCAGTCTTATGTCTGATAAACACATTTGTTTCGTGAGGCAAGTCTATTGAGGTTTAAATCGTTGTCGGAGGAATGAACTTAAAATGCAACCTAATGAAATTCCGTGACAATTTTGTTCAAGATGCGAGGCTAATTACTTGTTGTGTGCAGACAACAGAGGCTTGTACACGTTTGTGTGTTAGTATGTTTGTGTGACTCACCGGGGCTCGGTGGTCGGGGCGAGGCGGGGGCGGCTCGCCGCTACGGGCGCCCCCCGTCCGCCACTGCTCTCGTCTCTTGAACAAAATCATCACGGTAAGAAACTGTCCAAGTCTCATGCTCATAGGCGAGGCATTCTATCTGTGGCTGAATGACCACAATATGGTGTATTCACCAAGGAGTATTGAATCAAGAGGTATGTCACGTGATCATGTTTCTTATTAAGTCATCAAGAGTTCTTTGAGCATCGGTTCGCTTTCTTTAATATCTAAGAACTTACCTTTAAGAGAGAGCTAGTTGTTTCGACGACGCTCTCTCAGTGGATCCTTTACTACTTAATAAACTAACTACAACCACTTATCTACTTAAATTACTAAGTTAAAATGTACAATTTTAAATGATTTATAAAAAAATCATTGAAAATGTTACCTGATTGCTTTAAAATGTACATAAAAAATGCTAATAATTTATATTTCTAATATATTTAAAATTGTACATTTTAACAAACAGTGTAATAGTGTACCTAATCAGTAACCTAGGCTTCAAAATATGATAGAAAAGTTGAACCTGATTTTGTGCAGAATATTCTAATTAAAACTTAAGCTTGAGACTTATATTTTTGTTCCTTGTCCCCAGACACACAAGGACAAATCTAAGTCCGGAAATAGGTCCGCTCAAAATTATCATTCAGCAGTGTAATACTGATACTAAGATTCATAATAATTTTCAGTCATATTTTCTTTTGATAGTGACTGCCAAATGAAGTCATTATACCTTTTGTACGTCACGCCACAGATTCGAACGTAGCTTTCGATTTTAGACAAGATAATTGTTATATTCTTCACTTTATTGACACATGTGTGTGTCTCTGTATATGGTTATATGCTTATTATGCTTCACTCTTTTGAAACTAGGGGTATTAAATAGTTGACTTTTGTATAAACTTCTTGCAATGCCTTCTTTCTCTACTAGTCAGTCAATAGTGCATCATTCATTCATTCATTAATCAGAGCTACTATATGTGTGCACGTGCGTGTAATGTATCGTATATGTAAGTGACATAAATCAGTCTCACCGAACTCACCGAGTAGCCAGGGCGCGACCGAGTCGTTCTCCTTGGCGCTGTTGAGGATGGTCTCGGGCAGCGGCAGCGAGTGGCGCACCATGGCTCCGTACAGCCCGTACTCCGCCATGATGGTGGACCGGCCCCAGCACTTCTCTGTCTTGCGCCACTTCGCGCGACGGTTTTGGAACCACACCTGAGTGTAACGAATGTTTTGTTAGAAATAATAAATTTATTTTGGTATAAATATGTGAGGTAAGTTTTGTTAGAGGTGAGGTGATGCCTTGGACATTATGGTCAGGGTCCGAAAATACATCTGTGATAATCAGGCGTATTGGATGTGTCTATGCAACTAGCCTGAGTAAAGACAGTTATTGCTTTATTAAGCAGGTGCAAATGATGATTCTCGAGAATATGATAAGAAATGTTACTCAGTATAATTTCTCAGTATTTATTAATCAGTATATTTTGAATGATTTCCATTATCATTGATCATCAGTTCTTCTTTTCCTTTCCAGCGTAAAATAGCAAATAGTTTATTCTTCTTAACTAAGTTACTAAAGGGTAACCATATTAATTATACGACTAATCTTTCATTATACAGAGGGTGATTGAAAGTTTACATTGATCAAACATTAGGTAGTTTCAGGTAGGTACTAGCAACTAGATCCGGTAACTTAAATATTCGCCAGCTGTATGTAACAAAGACTTGAATTCTAATTAGAGTAGGCGATCGGATGGTACCATTAGAGCGGTGTAACAGAGGCTCCCTCTGGCGGCGAGATAACTAAGCATGGAAAACAAACCAATTATCGGGAACAAAACGCAACTAAATTAAATTTTCAAATTCGCTGCCGGAGCGCGGCCGCTGTTTGTACACACGGGCAGGGCTGCCACGCTGTGGGTTACTGAGAACATTGTGTAATTGTGACACAATATAATAAATATAATTCAGATTTATTTATGTATGCATACAGCATAAGGTTAGTGTTTAATAGTAGTAGATATGCAAATGTTACGTTATGGATTTTACTGGTAAGGAAGTTAATTTAAAAAAAAATCAGCTATCAGTGTTCTTCAGTCAGCACTTCAACTACAAATCTTACAAAAGTTAATGAGTTACAAAGATAATAGCAAGAAGAAGAAAAATAGGTACAGTGTTTCAAGTTATTGTAGTGATTGCAAGACAGTGTGGCAGCCCTGCGCGCCCGGGCACGACCGCACCGCGTCGCCGCCGTGCAAAACGGTTAATTTCTAATTAAATTTGTTAATTAAACCCGATAGCGGCACACTCCGCACAAATTAATACCCGCCTGTATTATATTACTATGAGCACTGTCTTCCTATGTACGGCTCTTACATGAATTATGTAGAGCCGGCTTATAGCGGGCATTGGGAATCTGATGCTTATGTAATCTGCTATTCAATGGAGTCTGAATCAGCCTGCTACTGTAACATATAATCTCAGAGGCTTATCATGCAGAGAGGGATCTGTTTTAATATGACCAAGACTACGGTTTTGAATGTTGTAGACTTGTATGGTGCCTATGATGATCATCAGTAATGAAACAACGTTATTTTACGTGTATTAAACTTTTTTACGTGTATTATAAATCGAAAAAGGTATTGTTTTGCTGCTCTGAAAATAAAATATAACGTTTTCAAATTAGATTACTTTTACTTTTATATTTTTCTATAATTAATCGCATACGAAGGGAATGGTCCGTTCCCTGGTTTCGCTCCATAACGTTAATAATAAAGATGAGCGGATTTCACGTCGCGCAGTAATCACCGATTAACTTCTAGGAAAAGATTTACGTTTGTCTACCGAGGATAAATGAAGTGAGCCTTCTTTATTTCTCATAGATACTGATTTAATGAAACTCATGCAAAGCATTTGAGTCTTCACACTTTCAGTTAAATATTTTTTGCTCACCACATGTAATACATACATCCACCAGGAAAATGACATTTCGATAACGGTTTACGTCAAGAAAATCTTTTAAATGTATAAATTAAAGTTCTTCATCACGTGATTAATAGAAAGGTAATGTTATTTTTATACATTTGAGTGTTTTCCACTAATATTAACTATTGTAGAGATGTCACTCGGCTAAAGGGGCCGGTTGTCATTTGTTGGAAAGTACCATTTACATACAATTTATTTCACACACAAATCACCTCTATTATGAGCCCACAAGAGAGGTTAGAAGTCAGTGATAAACAGTTGATTAATTCCGTTCAAGTATTTGTTTGAATGCAGACTATTAGGAGTTATGTGACAGGCGTCACTTCATTGATGTCACGTTAAGTGAGATGCTTCAAAAGTCACCGTTTTCACGAGTTTTCTCTCACATCAAGAGACAATGTGTGGTGATCATCAAGCGATTCATCGTTTAGGTGATACCACGACAAGTGATATCGAGGTTATTTAAAACACTCAGGGTACGATGATGAACTGTTCAACTGTACCTGTAGAGCATGACTCGAAGTTACAAGCCAGACAAATAAATTATTCATCATCTTATTGTGAAGAATAGATGCATAAATCTACAATCTGCAGTTTCTTAGACCAGTGATTTCCACGAAAATTACCGTCCGTAGTGTTACCAAATGAAAATATCAAACGGAAGAATAATAAGCCACATTTCTAGTAGAGCCACCGAAACATTTGTACTTCACATCTAAATTCATCAACGGACGGTTCCCATCTCAAAGAGCTGCTTGGCGGCCGGAGTACGAGCTCAGCATGATTATGGTAATACCACCCAAAATGGTGGGATGTGCGGCGTGTGGGCGCCACACCACCGTACTGTCTGCAGTGCAACGCATGTGTAGTTCCGTCTCTAGGTTTGTTCGTCTAATAGTTTAAAGTTTTAGTTAATTACTTATTACGGTAAGACGATAAGTAAAATGTGAGGTCGATGATACTAGTTATTGTAATGTCGTTTCTGTAGAAAAATACGAAAAGTGTTATCCCAGTGCTAGAGAATCTGGTACACATTTCACGTAAAAGTGAGACGCAACTCCACACATAAAAGTGACATTCTTTTCAGATTTTTTTTTACACTCATCTAAAACACTTTTGTCCACTAATGTACATATGCTTATAACCTGTTGACCGATTCTGCTATTTTTAATCGCCGATAAATTAATGGAAATAACACTACATTTACAAATATTCCTATTCCTTTAAGAATTTAACCTAAACACTAATATAGTAACTTATTGTATACACCGTGAGTGTTCCGCCTCGTACTGAATTTCCAATAATTGCTTTGGAAAAATACTTAGAGTCATACGAATTAATACAATTTCCATTCATTCATCGGCCATTGTAAACAGCAGAATTGGTGCCCTGATGTAAATGGTAACGGTGAAACTAGTTATATGAAGTTAGTGCTGGTGGGTTGCGTGTTGGTCGGCGGGACGGTATTGATTGGCCGGCGCGCGGCCTGACTGACTAATTGCTGGCGATCAGCGCGCCGCACTGGCCACGACTGTGTGGAGCCCGCGGATATCTGACTTATTGGAGGGATTCATAAATCGTTACGTATTTGTAGAAAAACCATAAAAGCGATTTAACCTTTAGTGTGTATTACTACTACTATTGCATGAATTGAAAATTGGCGATTTAGACTTATCACTTTCATTTTGATTTATACCATCACTGACACTTGTAGAAGTGCAACTTATCCAGTGGCGGTAGCCTTTGCAGCCATTTGCAACATCGACTTAAATATAAGTTAAATTGAAAATCATGAAGAAATATTAAAACAAATACGAAAACTCCAACAATAAACTAGTCATTTGCCTAGCATTTCATACCTAGTTCTAACACACACAATAAGTGCCATAAATTATGCTCCGTTCCATAAACGTTGGAGTTAATATTGATTGCCGAGCAACTGACAACTAATTGTTTTCACATTGGATTTTCGACGTGGTCTCTGTAGTTACTGGACTTATTATCAAGACTTAACAGTTGTTTATAGTCAATGTTTATAAGCCATTATGTCAAATATCATAAATACAAACATTAGTGTAAATGATATCAGAAGTTAAAGATACTATTTTAATCTTGTTTAGTAACCCATAACAAACGAGTCATAATACCAAGACATCTATCATTATAATCTGAAGAATATTAAACCAAATGAGTCACAGAAAACAATATACGATTTCTACTAGAGATAATAGCAACTGTCTGTCATCGATGACAAATGCTTTTAAAATTTGGGGAACACATTCTCTGCCGTCACACGGTGATTTAGGTTTAGTCGGTTAGAGTCTGAGACTGAGGGAGCGGGTGTTCATGATGATTCCCATTCTTTACAGAGAAAAAAGGCCGCTCTACCCCAGATTTTAAACATCAGTCTAGCTTCCATCACAGCTAGTCTTACTTGGAATGGAGGTGGTGACAGCTTCCAAGACTGATTCAATATTATTGCTATTCTATTACAATGTAGCTGCATGAATTGATTGATACCAATTAGATAACAGAATGAGTTCTCTAAGCCCGAGTAAGCCTGGCTTGTGTGGTCATTACGCGGTGATTCGCAGACAATTACCAGCGCAGCCCGCGGCGGGGCGCACAGGTTGGCTTATTGGCCCCGGAGCCTGGCTTACTGTGATAAGCACGACTTGCCTCGAGGACACGCTGGCAAGACCTGTTGACCGGGGGGACTAGTGACGTGACTATCGATGGAAGGCGGAACAGCGAGCGGCGAAGATGCAGTGATAAATAATTTTGGAAATGGAATTTGTTCAATTAAGGACTTAAGTTTTCATACACTGCTACGAAATGGTAATTCAAGATGTAGGCTGTAATTGAATGTTCCTTTACTTGCTTTTGCTAGTTTTAAACCATTTTTAGGTTATAATCTACTTCTGACTTAATTCAACAACGGCTCTACATATTGATAGTAATAGATTAAATCTCTCAGTCAGGTAGACACACGAACAAAGCATTCAGCACTATTTAATTAATTCGGGCGGCGGCGCGCATACCGACGGATCTCCGAATTTACTAATTAACATACGCTCACAAAGGTTCAGTATAATTGTTAATTTGGCAGCACATTCGCGCCCTTTAATGATGCGTAACGTTTGTGCGGGGAATTGCTCGCTCCGACAATTTATTACTCGTATGTGGCAGCCGCCAGCCTTGCCTGACCTGCTCCCCTCCGCGCGACGCGAACCAGCCCGGACCCCGCAGCGGGCTGTAGACTGCGGGCGAGGGTCTGGGTGCTCTGGTCGCATTTAGGGTAGTATTTGTAATGTTGCTTGTGAAACAATTTGTCGGGCGTCTGTGTGATTGCGTAGGCTCGTATGTTTTGAGTGCTACTTTCACGTTTGGAAACTAATTTTAAAATTACAGTTTTGTGTTAACTTCAGCTGGTAATTTCGTTTGTTTGTAACGTTTACACTTTGTGAGTAATTACCAGCATTCACTTGGGATGTGAAAGGTTTTAGGGTTAGCAATGTACTTGTTAAATTATGCCTTCACTACGACCCTAATTAATTTTATTATTTCCCTTTAGGAGTTAAACATTTTGTTAACAAGTATGATTTTATTTCGGTCCTTTGAGTTCTATTTACCTCACTACCATGAACCTAAGTTTTTAATATTATTATGGCTAACGTAATTTACTAAATTAGCCAAAATAAGAGAAAACTATGACTAAGCATCAATAGCATAATATAATAACTTATTAAACTCAATAACATCCCTAAGAACACGCATTACTAGTCCTGGCGGTCACCGAACACTTGAGATAATTATCGGCAAGCTGTTGTACTAGAGTCCTGCAGCCCCCGCGTCAGTGTGCGCTAATCCTTTGTAACAAGTGGATGAAGGGGATAACGCGTGTTCGGCAAGTGAGCGCCGGCCCTTAGGGAGCGGCCGCACATTTGTCACATTAACACATTTATTGTAAACAGCTTCGGCTGATTAAACGGTTGCTTGTGTTTTATTATTATTAGGGTTGAAAGGATTTTAAAGATTTGCTTGTAAAGTTAAGGTGTTGTGACGTTAAATAGTTTTTGGTGTCTTCTTGGAATTAAGAAGCGATTGGTATACACAGACATTCGTTATTCAATCGCCTCACCAACGAGGTTGTATTTCGCTAATACGCTACCAGACAGCTAAACAATGCGCAGACTTGTGTAAGGCGTCTCTTGGTTCTCGGCGGCGATGACGCGGCAGCCGCTGTCATTAACAGAGAGAACCCGTTCGCGAACCACTGACAGTTTAAATAAAGCAAGTGAGCCTCACAAAGGCCTTCTTATTTACGTACTGCATAATTTCATTTCTTTGGTCGTGTTTGAATGGAGCCCGGGAGCGCGAGGGCCGCGGGGGTGCGAGCGGGCGGGGGGGGCGTGCCGACCAATCACGTGCAGGCGCGGGCTAAATGGAGTTGCGATTGCGAGTCTGTTCCCAATTTGGCGGCAATTTGCGCCACAATGACGTCACTCTGTTGTCGCCGACTCGCCTTAACAGGTTATTATTCAATTTGGGGTGCGTCCGACACATTTTGATTAGTCAATAAGTTAATACGCGGTTAGCTGCGACACTTTCACAGCTTGGCTTTCATTTATAATTGGGTTGTATCTGGAGTTACGCCTACCACTGATTGGGTTGTATCCGGCTGTGATCACCACTCACTTAGCGACAAACATACTCATTATGCGTGGCAGGTTTTTCAGAACTATAAATTGTATGTGTCTAGTTTACTCAAGCATAAAGCTAGCTGGATACCAGTGGGATTTGTGTCGTTCTTCTATAAGATAAGAAAAACCCTACTTTATGCTAATAATGACCAGCTATTCCCGGTCATTTTATCACTCTTAAGAAGCCTTTTCAAAGTGTCCCATCGCAATAAATATAAATAATACAAAGACTCAGTCCGTGGGTTTTTTTATGTAATATTTCAACCAAATTTGTTTTTTGCGAATTTACGGCAGGAGTTTTAAATATCTGGAAATTGTCGCTCACTTTGTAAAAAATCTAGGCAGCTAGCATAGATTTTTAGAAACGTGGTATAAAATAAAAATATCAATAATCCAAAGATATGATATGCCCATGGAATCTTATGAGTATTGTTATTGTCATGCCAAGTTTCTCATTATTTAAGAATATGATGTGCAGTCGATACAATCCAAACATCTCTACATTAACTAAGTTATAAGTGACTGGTTCAGTAATAAAATCAATACTCCCGGTCATACTTCATGAGCGAGTTTGACTGCGATGTTCCCTCGCATTGTCCTTAATGTACTGGCTAGCCATTAACTTATCAGAAGACACCTTTCCCAGCTACTTTAATTTCATATCGCAACACAGCATAAGTGTGGACTCTACATTTGATGAAGTCTGATTGATTTCATATTTTTTTTGCTAAATTTAATAACCTTACATTCTAAAATAGATTCTACTTAAGCAGTCTGCGCTAACAACGTAATAAGCTGGAGTCTCCTCGTATTATTATATCAATGTTAACTCCGCCAGCTTTCAATAAAAAAGTAAACGTCGAAACACGAAACGTCGTTAATTTGACATGATTGGGAGGAAACGGAAGCCACTGAAGCGTAGTAATAAGGTTCTAATACGTTGTTAGATGTAGCAAGTCATGACCAACAATAGTGGATAATAATAACATAATCATATGAAAATATAACGCGGGGGAGCGGGGCGGGGTGGGGGGGGGGGTGAGTAAACAACGCGTCAGCACCGCGAGCCTGTCGCGGGCAAATTATATGCTGCCTTAGGAGTCATGTTAAGGTACGAGCGACGCGCGGGCGCAGCACACTCACACAACAGTACTACATCAAAGTTTCATAAACCAATTGGCACAGATTATCGATCGCAAATAATGATTGATCCAAATCTGAGCTTTACTCCGCATAACGTTAAAGGCATCTCTTAAAGTAATTAAGATTATTCATCTGATTATTGATATCTACCATATGATTAAAGATGTAAGTTGTCTAAATTTAATTTGCAAAAACCATTTAAAGTTAAATCGATTATACAACGGAATCGATCATCAAGTATAGAAAGTATGCAGCACGCTTGTGCCCGCGGATTGCCCCGACAGCTGCGCTAACTAGGCAACTAGCGGCCGTGAATAAGCGATTTCGGGCAATTGGCGCAGTGACCGGCCGCCGCCCAGCCCGGCCCGGCCCGGATAAACAGATAATTTGCTGCGCGACATAATTACACTGACTATTTGACTGTTACATCCATCACACGAGAGAATACGGAAATTTACATTCATACTTATTAGACACAAGGATTAACTGGAAACTTTAATTTGTATTCGCTTCAAGCGGTTTTGCTATTGTAACTGTCAGCGTCTTATTCAAATGGATCGTCTGAATATTGCAAGACTTACTTAAAGGTGGACGGCGATTTGCTGAGTTCATTATGATGATAAAACTCTTTAAACATTAATGCATTTTAAAGTAAATCTAACCTACTACTTATCGCATACCTTTACACAGCATGTTTTGATGTGAAAAGCGACACATATTGTAGATTTTCAATGTTTGAATATTGAACTGAATGTTATATGTGTGGGACCTACTGTATTTGCCTGTCACGTAGCCTGATCAGCGTCAGCAGATATCTACATGTTTGTTTGACGAATCTAAACAAGATGTGTTGTGCGGCGCGCTCCTGATTGGTCAGTTATCTCCGAGCAGCACGCACCGCGGCGCTCACTCTGACACACATTATGTAGGTAATAGTCGATGCTCCTATTATTAACAAAAATAACGAACTTCGTTAATTGACAGCTTAACTAATACATTTTGATAGATTCGTAACGCAGTAAAAAAAAATGTCTGTTTAGTAGACGAATGAAACGAGAACTGGTTTATCTAAGCATCTTCAGATTTATTAATTTGTATCAATCAAATTGCTTTGAACTGTATTCTAAGGATCGTAGGTGCTTTGAGCAAACATACAAAGTTTTTATCAATCGGGGGACCACTCAGCATTTTCCATAATCTTATTTTAAAAAGGTACCTACTTGAAAGCGCATTGCAATCGGATTACTTAAGTCCAAGCAAATTGAGTTCCTGAGCCGGCCGACATGTCTAATATGTTTTTTAATTACTCGCAGCCGGGGGGCGGGTTGCGGGGTGGGGGGGAGCCCCGTCCGCCTCGCAATGATATTCATACGCGATTATCATATTCAGCGAGGATTTGCTTTATTGCGGGAACGTTTCAATAGTTCCGGGATGCGATTACGAGAATTAATACAGATTACTACGATAGCTCGATACGTTGGGAATGACTGCAAATGTACAAATTGGTTTGTTGTTGCAGCGTCGGCTCATTTTGTTGATTAGCTGCATTATAAAAGTTCTCGTTCATTTTCAATTACATGTTCGTTAACACGGTAAGCTTCATTAAAATTACTCAATAGCCTTAATAATCACAAAACACGTGTAAATTGTTCCAGTGGAGGCAGTAACGATATCCAAACATGACGCGATATAATATGATTGGGCAAACACGGCCGGAATGTTGGCCGCAAACACGATTGTCACGGCCAGCACTTGTACCAACATAATCACCAACATTGTTCTCCTCACAATATTAGGCTAACTGTGTTTGGTCAACAAACTTGGATTCTAGTTAAGCTTTTATATGACAACTTACGTCAGCATATTAGCTTAAGTGTGTATAATTGTTGCGGACGACGTGTCGTTTAGCTGAAGACGATGTTTTCGAACGGCGATGAGATTCATCATACTATCAGTCGAAGATTTTACTACGACATAGTAATTGAGACAAGTTCCATTAACGGACATGTTTTGGGTATTAGTGAACGTCTGATTGACATACTAGAAATAAGAGTCCGCTATCGACTTTCCTAAAACCATTGTTACTGGATTATAATTTTGTTTCCTACTAAATTACTGCATAGGCTATTGTGATAATCATAGAGTTTGAAACATGATCTCTACTAAAGCGTTAATCAGTTTATGTAAACACTAGCTGTTGCCCGCGACTTCGTCTGCGTGGTTAGAAGATATAAGTTATGACTTTTTCTTCGCTCCTATTTGTCGCAGCGTGATGATATACATATAGCCTTAAACCTCCCTCGATTAATGGTATATTCAACACAAAAATATTTTTTCAATTTGAACCAGTAGTTTCTGAGATTAGCGCGTTCAAACAAACAATCAAACAAACAATTAGTATATACATAGTACATACATAGTATATACATAGTAATTAGTATATATATAGTACAATTAGTATATAGATGCCAACGATATCTTCGCTACGTTTCATCGATTTTTAATTTCTCGCGCGGAGATTTTAATATTACGATAACTCATTACCTATTAACATTTTTGGCGTAGTGTAAAAGGCAATTTTGTTCTATATTACATGCATGATATATCTAACTTATTTATTTGGATAAGGATTAATACTGTATTGTTAAAAAGAGGTTCGTAAGTAACCAATAATTTTACTGTATTAAGAAAACACATAAAAATGGTTATTGTGGGTTATCCTTGGAAGATAGACATATACCACCGCGGACTTTTTTGTAGATCTATTAAAGAGGTACAAACTCGCCATACATTGTTTTGTTGTAACTCAAAAGGTTTTGGCAGCGTTCTCGATGAAAGCTCTCGAATGGCTTAATTTTTTCCGACATGTTTAACTAATATCGCTGTAATATCGTCAGTTTACACAAAACCTAAACTTATTATACACTAAAACCTTCCTCAAGAATTGCTCTATCTATCGTTGAAAACCGCATAAAAATCCGTTCAGTACTTTTCTAGTTTATCGCGAACAGACAGACAGACAGACAGACAGACGCGGCGAGGGACTTTGTTTTATAATATGTAAGGATAAGGATAAGGATAAGGATAGCTGTTGCCCGCGACTTCGTCTGCGTGGTTAGAAGATATAAGTTATGACTTTTTCTTCGCTCCTATTGGTCGCAGCGTGATGATATACATATAGCCTTAAACCTCCCTCGATTAATGGTATATTCAACACAAAAATATTTTTTCAATTTGAACCAGTAGTTTCTGAGATTAGCGCTTTCAAACAAACAATTAGTATATACATAGTACATACATAGTATATACATAGTAATTAGTATATATATAGTACAATTAGTATATAGATGCCAACGATATCTTCGCTACGTTTCATCGATTTTTAATTTCTCGCGCGGAGATTTTAATATTACGATAACTCATTACCTATTCACTTTTTTGGTGTAGTGTAAAAGGCAATTTTGTTCTATATTACATGCATAATATATCTAACTTATTTATTTGGATAAGGATTAATACTGTATTGTTAAAAAGAGGTTCGTAAGTAACCAATAATTTTACTGTATTAAGAAAACACATAAAAATGGTTATTGTGGGTTATCCTTGGAAGATAGACATATACCACCGCGGACTTTTTTGTAGATCTATTAAAGAGGTACAAACTCGCCATACATTGTTTTGTTGTAACTCAAAAGGTTTTGGCAGCGTTCTCGATGAAAGCTCTCGAATGGCTTAATTTTTTCCGACATGTTTAACTAATATCGCTGTAATATCGTCAGTTTACACAAAACCTAAACTTATTATACACTAAAACCTTCCTCAAGAATTGCTCTATCTATCGTTGAAAACCGCATAAAAATCCGTTCAGTACTTTTCTAGTTTATCGCGAACAGACAGACAGACAGACAGACAGACGCGGCGAGAGACTTTGTTTTATAATATGTAAGGATAAGGATATTGATGTTGTTATCCGCTGTAATAAGTACCTGACATCATATTCCTAATAAAAATTAATAAATCATTAAAGCGGACTCTATTATTCAAATTACTTATTTCTATTATAAAGTTTTTGTATCCCACTTGACGTCAGAGTGTTTTGTGATGTAACTTGTCTCTCGCCCGGCCAGCCCGCGCTCACCCGTCACGGCCTACACAAAGCGCCTTATTATCTCCATATTATTTTAATATTGTTGCAATACTACAATAACTGACGCGCATTATTTATCCTACACACTAATGAGCATGTAGGCACCTTACACACACAAACTTAACAATACAGTTCCCTAACTTGAAGCCAATCGATTTTCAACCTTACACAGGAAGATTTAACGTTGTTTGAATGTTTGTGGAGAGGTGTTGTAAAGTTGGTGTTGTCGGACAAAGGAGTGACACGGGGTGCATCTCGAACTGTCAGCTGAAGTTTTGAATGAAAATAAATGTGTAATTATTATTAGTGGAATATTGTCGAGTGGTTCGAGGAACGGGCGTGTGTGGTCACACTGGTCATTGTGTGAAGCGACGAGTGTTGTGTTATTAGGCCTCCGCGGCCGTCGGAGAGGCGACAGCCCACGCCATGATATCCGATCAGTCAATATTTACGAATTATTTTTAGGATTGTTATCCTGATTCCTAAAAGAACCTGTAATAGAAACTGTTCTCTCTTTACTGTCTAGATAAAGAAAAAACTCAAAAAGAGCAAATAATAACGAAAACACGATTCATGCCACGCCATATAAAAGATAAATTATATTTCAGTTATATGCTACGTAGCCCTGATGACTACAAAAAAAATTTACTCACATACAAAACGTTACATAGGGAAAACGCAACAGTTATTATAATGCAGGCATAATTGTACATAAGTATGGGAAACGCACAGTGGCCGTGCACCGTGGAAACTGTTACAGGCTGCGCCCGCGCCGGCCGCCTGACAGCTGACGTGGTAATCACCCGACATGGTCTGCAGACCGCTAATGGGGGTGGCTACACACTGTAATGTGAAGTTGTGTTTATTTTATTTTAATACTAGCTGTTGCTCGCGACTTCGTCCGTGTGGTACCTAGAAGGGTAGATTATACATTTGGCTAACGCTGCACGCATTGTGCAAACTTGATTGAAATCCGGAAAGTACACAGTTTAGGTGTCCATCGCTGACAATCAAAGCGACATGTAATTTAAAGAAAATCATCGACATTTTAATAAATAATTAGAAACGATTAATTATTTAAAAGATTACTTTAGTATCAAACGAGGTATTTTCGAATATTTATAATGATTTTTTCAGAACCCTAATTAAACCTTTTGAATAAACCTGTATTTTCTCGTGAAGTACGTTGTATGTTAAATGTACGATGAATTTCGTGTGTGACAGTACTAGTCCTTTAGTCTGTTATGTAAACATAGAGACAATAGTTTACAATCACGACGTTATTGTTATAATCACGTGCAAGTTATTGTTTGAAATCGATAGTTTCATTGTGCGAAGTAAATAATACATTTGGAAATGCAAGTTAAATCATCGTGTAGGCGAATAACTGTGTTTTACACGGTGGAGCCATGTTGGATTGTTTATAATAGCCTCCATAACCTAGCACAACGCGCGGCTGCACAAACATCGTTTGGTACTAAAATATTTACAAAAGAATTTCGTAATCGGTTTTTTTGGATTAATCTACATAATTATAAACTAGTCATCATTGATGAGTCTGTATCGAGAATGTATAAGTGAGAAGTTAATATCGATAGGAGACTAAAAAATTTAACTGATCAATAACTTTAACACCGGGATTCTGCAAGTTAGAGTGCCTCCATAAGTAAGGTTTACAAGCCATATATTCATTCTAAATTAAGTTTTAAAAGTAGTTAGCATAGAAAGGCTGTTACAGAAGAACTGATAAAATAGTTAACTTTGGAAATCATTGACATTTCTCAACTGGAAGGAAAGTTTAAAATCTGAAAACATTTTCCAAACACTTTGACAGAATACCGAAGAGATTTCGTATCGTCAATATCAGGCAAAACGAAGTGGTTGAGGCGAGCAAACTGTCCTGCGGGCGACCCGGACGACGCGACCGATACGACGGGTGCGGCCGACGCGGGCGACGCGAGCGACGCGGGCGGGCGCCGGCCGGCGGTGCCTCGAGGGCTCTCACTCAAGGTGTTTGCCAACACCAGCGCCTTTTTCTCCTCAAACAGATGTTACGGAACCCAAGATTTGTTTGTAGAGCTTCAGTTTGGGTAAAGTATTTGAGATAACGCGATACTGTTTGATGTTTGGATACGCAAATATGTAAGGAAACATTGTTGTGCTTTTGTTTTCGAATAAACACTGTCATGCTTTTAATCATTTTGCTTTCCTGTGTCCTTAATGTCTAGTGTTTTGGGTTAATCGCAGAATATAGGCATACTTCGATTTCTTTGATTATAATAAAAGACGTTATTGATATTAACAACATGTGAAAGACATTTCTCAAAACATGATGTAACGAATGATATTTTCACCCACCATGTCAGCCAGTACACAAGGAGACACTCCCACACACGTATACCGTGTAGGTGTATACAGGACAGACCGAGGCTCGCACATTTGGCATTCACGTTTGAGTTTACAAAAAGGTCGTCTCCAATTTGTCGTTGGTCTTCAAATTGGACGTCTGGCTGAAGGGTTGTTTGCTCCAAAACTATTCAGCGATTGGTCCCCTTTGGGCCTCGGGGAGAGACCCGCTCATTATTCTATTTTCTCATCACTTGACGGCACGCACTTGGACCTGAGGATGGCTCGTGTGTCTGGAAAGTGTTCAAACTGTACGCTTCACAGTTTTCTTAAGAATAAACAACGTAATGGAGGTCTCTGTGAGAGCGTGAGTGTGCCGGCCCGGGGGGGGGGAGCGGGGAGAGGGGACAGTACAAGTAATAGAACGAGCTTACAGGAACAAGGTTCTATAACCCTTTGAATAAACAAAAAGTTTTGTATTGCCATTTATATTGTGTCTACATTTAGAGGTAGGTAACTTAATATAATTAATTATTCTTTGATATTATTAATGTGTGCAGTTAATCTTTCACAGCAAAGCAAATAAGCCTACACTTATGAAATATGTCTTGCACTTAAATCACACGTCACCAATAACTTATTCAATTAAACATATTTGATCACAATGTAATTGCATTCAATATAATTGCATTACGTTGTGTCAAAAGTGTTGATAATGAATGTGGCGCGACTGTCACCTGTTTGTTCGTGTACTGTTGACACTGCGAACAATTGCTTGGTTTCTTATAATTAATTAACGCTAACCTTTGTTGCGGTTATTAATATGAAACCAGCTGAACACACGATGCACTGGAAATCATTAGTGCATCGACAGACAGCGCTGCCACTGATCAATGTTTGATCAATTTGTATTTAATGTTATTTCATTTTGTGCTGTTTTGGAATGCTCGCTGTATTTGCAGATCGAAGCTGCTCTGCCATATAAGTTTAATCATTGTATATTTAAATTGAATAATAAATGTAATATACAGTTAAACAAAGTTACTACTAAACCAATAAAAAGCATTTACATTTAAACGTCAGATAATTTTCTTCTATACTTTACGTAGCAACAATATGAAACAGTATATCTTTAGCCAGATGAAATAAACATGCAAACGATACCATAACAGGTCTCCAGACAGTTATATAACATCAAACTGTAACATAACAAAACAAGGAGTGCGGTATTAGAAGGCTGTGCCATAAACTACGTTAGTTGAGCCACAAATCTCCCAGTGGGGCGCAGCCACATCGTAAGTAGATTACCGGACTGGATCGGCCGCGTATTCAGCTGTTATTTACTGTCTCACACAGATACTTATTGGATTGTCTCTTGTTTATTGTGATCAAATTGGGCGATGCGGTGATATGTGGGGGGAACACTGATAAACTGTCGCTACAGCCTCACGTAACACTTTATGTTGCGTGAAGCGTAAATCATCGCGGCGGTGTCTCTTTGGTCAAATTGTTTTTTTATCAACGCCCGTGTTCATGTATCATGTACTTTATCACTCAAACGAAAAGGGGTTCAGAGATTTATAAATCATGCTGGACGATTAAATGTGGAACTGATAAATACTACACTACACTAGTGTTATTTAACTCCAACTTTCACTGGTGGACAACTGTAAGATAGCCGATAAATAAAGAGCCGAATGTTAATACGAATTCGTAGTTTTGGTTTACTAACTGGACATAATTGTATGAGATAACTAAGTAAGCAAATACTTAGTTATCTCATACATTTATTTCCAGTTATTAATGAGTCCTTTTTCAATTTCAATTCTTCATCGCATACCATAATTTTACGTAGGTGGTCAATTATGTTTACAGCTCAATTATGCCCCTGTCGGGTACATTAAAAGTAGTTTGTTATAATTTGAACGATTACTGCTGGCTATTGTAGGCGTAGTTAATGTGTAGTTATCTCTTGGTGTCAAACACAAATCAAGCTTCATTAACAGCAATAACGAAGCGATATCAATAATAAACAAATCAATTCAGAACCATAATGATGTGTACAATTAATAAAGCTGTTCATGATGTAGCGAACAGTGCGACGCGTTACATTAGTTAATGAATCTGTCGTGTGCGTGACAGTTGCCCGGTGCCCCGCCATTGTGCCGCGCTACACCGGCCCTAATTGATTATAACCGATGCAACAATCGAGCCATTGTTCACTCGATTAATCGAATTACAATACAGTTTTATGACTTGTAACTTAATTAAATGTTATTTGAGGGATTTTGTGTTTGTTTTGACTATTTAATGGTTTGGATTTAGTTTTGAAACTAAACTCAATTCGAAATATGAACTAAAACGCGTAATTACTATTTCTGTTATTATTAATTAAAGGCGTAACTTAGTTCAGAATTGAAGCCTGAATTAATATTCAATCCGCGCGTAGTCTAGATAAATGTTTTGCAAATAATATTATTTCCTAACATTATTCATAGCTAGCCGTTACAAATGATACAGTACAAGTTCACCATTTACGATGAAAATTATTCAAAAGTTAGTTAACCAAAGACCTAAGTTGTATGACTGAGCTATTAGTTGTCATCGTCTCTAAGCAGGCGGCGCTTTAAGCAGTTACTCGATGCACAGCCCACACGCATATTATATTCCCTCTCAAGTAAAAAGTATTTGAAGATAAACGACTTCGGTTCCTGCCCGCTGTAGCATACACGTAAGACAATTATTTTTCCGAGCCACATCACAATGGCGTCCGCTCTACATCTTGGTCCGCACCATCAGATCACTTTTGCATTATCATTCGTCTAATAAAGACGCTCCGTAGCGTCGCGCGCCCCGCGGGGAGGTGCGGGGTGACTCAGACGAGGGGGGAGGGGGGGCGCATGGAGGGGCTATTATCAAGTTAGTCTCGCGTCATTTACCGGCTGCTTTACATAAATGATTCAATAAAGAGATACAGTTCATGTTTAATATAATTTATGATATTTGTTTTAAAATCTCTACAACTTTGTAACTTGCTTTGCGAATAATTTGTTGTGTATCGTTGTAGGGGACGATTTTGTTATTTGTCTGCGTGTAGTTATAGGGTTTTGATATTTTTAGAACGTTTTATCTGTTTTAAATTGACGCATCTATGTATGTATGTATATTTTTATTCATAAATGTCCTCTCGACCGATCTTAGTAATATGGGACTTTATAATTTTCACCCTTAATTTTCAATTTTGAAATACATATTTTTTACTCTCTAAGCTACTGGCCTTTAAACGATAACTGTTACCATCAAGCTTCATTCTGCGACCATATCTCTACATTCTGCGACCTCTTCCACTTTCCTACATTACCTACGTTTTTCACTGAGGAGCAAGTAATAGTGATCTGGTGGGAGCCTGGCGCGGGCTGAAAGGGAAGGAGCAAACAGTCTGCCAACTTAGTGCGCGCCTGTTAAAACTTGGCCCGCGCCGCGCCTCGTAGCGATCGCGACTAAACAAGAAAGACTCTACTTTTCTACAGAAAACTGTGATAGAAGGTTATGTAATTACATGTTAAAGTTGTTAAATAGGTATAAATGTGATATTAATTTGTAACGTACAGAACATTGATGAATAAGAGCCGATTTGTTTGAAGTCGTTTTAGGGCTTTTAATATTTTATTTTATTCAAACGCTGAAACCGATAAGCGTTTGTAAAATTCAATAGGTTTTAGACACTCTGCTATATATTAAGTTTGACTGAGTTGACTCTACTAAGATATACATCATTTGTGATGTACGTAGTTAGTCAAGAGTGAGGTTAGGTACTTAATCTTGTTGGCTGTAGACGATGTAGCGTATTGTAGCAAGGCTACGCTACTACGTCAAATATTTTTGTCATAAATTAGTCCAAGAGATCACATCATCAAGCGTGTAATGATGCTAGTGAGTCAATGAGCTTTACTATCCCATACAGAGTACTGATTCTAATATTACTCCTGGTCTAGCTAGACCTAGCCCAGTCTCCGGGCGCGGCGCCGCTCAACTTTATAATTGAGTCGCGCTCGGAGCTCAACTTATATTGCCTTTGTGGCTCGAGTATTTACTCCGAACCTTAAATACAGGTACCGGCACTCGCTTGACCTACTTATTGATCTACGATAGTGCTAAGTGTGGTGAGCGGGAGGCAAAACAGGTTGACCTGTTGTGTTCAATGGTATAGCGTACATTACATCAACTAATTTATGTGGATTAGAACTTGTAAGTGAATTAAAAAGCTTAAATGGTTTGAAACATGTTAAAAACTAGTGATTAGCCAGGAATTCGATTTCTCTATCAAAAGTAAAGTCACTTGAAGTAAACTACACCAATAAAGATCTAAATCCAAATGGTGAAAAGAACTATTAAATGAAAGGCACATAATAACATATTACTTCCTCCTGTACATATTACGTAGACGTTTCTAAAGACTAAGTAGGCGTGTTCAAACATGTTCTGTATCCCCACAACAAAACGACCATCCAACATAATTAAACGTAAATAAATCACTTAAAGACATCTTTATGTTATCGCAATCAAGTTAACGACAATTGAGCAGTGCGCACAATACATTGCGTTTCGGCAACTCATCGGCAATATCGTTAAGTGAGCGATAATTCAATGGTGAGTGAATCAAATGGCGTGCTCGTGCCTCCCGCCATTACGGACAATGAGACGTTTGAGTAACATTTGTGCCGGTCAGCGTGTGGGAGGACTGTGGGACAAGAGACGGCGAGGAGCAATACTAAACCAAGCTCTATACAGTATATTTCTTTAGAAGTTTAGCTCGATAATATGTTACTATCAAGCAAGATTTTGGATCTAGTGAAAAATGAAAAATAAAAACAACAGAATAATTAAAAAAAAATCCTCACTTATTCATTACCAAAATAAAATTTATCAAAAATAAGTAGTTTGATACATATGATAATACTGTATTTTAGTTTCGCTTGTATGAAAAGATATAAGCTACTTTGTTCTTGCATCTCGTGTCGTTATTGTGGCGCTAACAGTCAGTGCCCATCTCCATTCAATTGTAGAGCCGACAGGCTACTGTCTTATGAGCTCATTTCACACCATTTGTAAAACTAATAATGTGGTACGAAATTATATAATTTTCAGCTGTCTTGTTCGCTATCAAATTCTATGTGTTCCATTTCGGTTGATTTTCAACTAACACACCATGAAGAGCTTTGGAATAAGAGTAGCGGTTATGAACCTTGATGAAATACCATGATGTTTTGTGCAATTTTCTTCAAACAAGAATCTTATATGATTAAAAAAAACGTGAAGTTTCTTACTTTTCATCGTCTAACATGTATTTATTTGTTCTACATTTTTTGTACCACATTTTCATACAGTGTAGAATAACCAAACTGCCCACAATACATTATAAATAGCGGATTACGGAGTATACCCCGTGTAGAGCCAGCTTGAAGGCCTGGTGTATGTGGCTGGTGACCTCTAGCCGGGCTCACATTGCGGCGGCGCGCACAATGCGAGCCCGGCTCCATTACTTGATTCAATTGGAGGGCGGAGGGCTGACGTCGTTACCAACTCATGTAAGGGCAATGACTAAATCTTAACATGATTCCATTACTTAAGGAAATTGTTATAAATTACATTACTTAAATGTTTTCTATGTTGTGGTTCGTTTAATGTTATACTTATTATTGTAGTGATCAAAATGTGTTCGCAATTTTTGATATGTAATAATATTTTAGACTCTATCTAAAATCTACAAAGTGGAGGAATATTGTTCCAAGTGCTTTGACTATGGCATTAGAACCTTAGCACTAAATTATTCTACAACAAGCTTCACCTTGCTTTATACACAGTTTCTCAGCCTTGCACGAAAAGTAACGAAAAACACAGACAATTAACAAGAGCGTTGACCTTGTTTTCTCTACATTTAAAACAACATCACCTCAAATTTGCCCATTCCAGCGATCAGTTACAAAACTAATCGGCAACAGTCTCACAGGCCGGTGAACAAGGGCACAGCGGGTGTCCGGGAACATCTCTCGTTAGTCCGGCGGAGTCCGCGGTCCGGTCCCGGGCGGCACGTGCCGCGCGCGCTGCTACACACGACGCGTTTTTTTAATGATAGTGTCTTGTGTAATCGTGTTAGCGCCTCGGGCGCGGCCAGACTGATGCCTGCTAGTTATTGTGTAGTGTCAATTATTGTAGGCTTCCTTCTCATTGAGTTTATTACGCAAGACATGTGACCTCAAGACATAGGTGGAGACTCTCACTTATAATAACTAGTAACCATTTATTTTGCTTTTCTCCTTAAAATAGAGTCATAAGAATAATTTAAGTCATTTGTTTCCTTAAGACTTGTGTAGGGTGCATTAAATTTCAGCAAGCACCGTACTTTATACTCGTAACTGTTTTGTAATTTAATGTGCTGAAATAGTCTTATTAGCTCCTAGATTATTTTTCTATGATGAGCTTATAACAGCCTCATTACTAAAATACATTGTAATTATAATATAACGGGCGGCTGCCCCCCGCCGCCGCGCGCCGCACTAACCTCACGCCATTGTGTGGGATCATTATCTGTGTGTTGCGCACGCGCCTATTGTCCGCCACGTTTGTTGCAGGGCGCATGCGCGAGTAATTGTCATGTTGTTGTAACGACGGATTAGCGGAGGATGTGCGGTTGTTGCGCGGTAATTGTTTGTACCTGTGCGCTGGGGGAGTTTCACCGTTTACGGGGAAAACGCCACAATATAGCAGTTGAAGAGTAATAGACGTGAAAATGCATTGTAATGGCTCTTTTTTATATTTTTTATGAAAGCCATGATAAGTTAACACACAAATAAGAATTACTTATTTTATTTAAGTCGATTATATCAAACAAACCAACTAATAAGTTCTTATTGTCACTGAACTTTTTATTACACTTCGAATTATGATTCAAACTAATATAAACGACATATTAATTTATTTAGATAAATAATCAAAAAAGTTCTCACAAGTCCCAAACCTGTGATCACATTAGGTCCCCCAACATCCCACGCACGGTTGCCCCGGGAGCAGGCGGGGGCCGGCGGGGGACACCGGCGACACTAGCGGGGTATGAGGCGCAGGCGCACATCATTCATCTTGTCATATTAGTTTGAAACTAATTGTTTCATATTTTAATAAAGTTATGCCATTTGCAGCTTTTTAGGGTTGATTTTTAAACGTCATTGCTTGATAGAGTGTTGTCTAATCGTTTTGACACATGGCTTAACAGAACTTTATTTTAAGTTATCTTTGATATGCGTTGGACGAGATAACCTTGTTTACAATAGTTTGTGTCGCCTTTCATATTATTTTTGTGTAGAATTTTTAATTTGCAATACTTTGTAAATGCAATCCGATAATTAATCATTTTATGGGAAGCAGCTTAAGATGTGAAGTACGATGAGTTTTTGCAAAATTTATGAATTCTTTACACAGTATATTTGTGACACAAACACTTTCAACTTTTTCAAATTAATGTTACAGCTATAACTTCATAATAAATACATATTACAAGTGATACAAGTCATTGAAGACGTCCATTAATACACATTACGAGTTTTAAGTCGCACCAGTTCATTATTAGGGGACAAAGTCGGTCGCTAAGCATAGTCTCCCTTGCCAAACATGCTCGGGGGCGTGCTGACACCAACAACCACTTCAACCTGCGATAAACGAATTTAAACTCAATGTTAAGGGCACAAGAGCCATTTGAGATGTACCGTTAAGTTTGTTATAAGATAATTTATAGTTTATCTCATAAATAGATTATTACAGTAGAAGTGGTGATATAAATCACCGCTAATCCGATTGTGTCGTGTCTTTGTTGCGATGTTTTGTGGTTATTAAATTGTTTTTATAGGTTCACATGTCGGGATGCGTCGTTTGTTAAACGTAACCAAATTAGCGCTGAATAAATTGTTTATTTTGCAACGTTAATGCTTGTTATGAGGGACGTTAAAGCTCTCTTCTATGAATGCTGCTTTTCTCGTAGCACATTAAATCATACTTGAACATTCATTTGCTTTTCTTTCATAACCATCTTGTTGTTCCTAATTTATGTCGTAATTTGATCTTCCAGACATTTATTTGATACGGATGTCTATACCAAAGAAACATGTGCAAATCCAACGCCTAATTTCGTTTGTTGTGATTCGTCCACTACAGTTAAGTTGTAAATAGATTTGTTGATCCCCAACATACTTGAAGAGGATACAGTTGTATCAAATTGTGACATACGGCGTTTCAATCAGCGGCCACTTGAATCAGACCAGGATGCGAGGGGAACCGCTGCGAATATGAGCTTAAGATTAGTATACTGATGTAAGTAGGTTTTAATACATTCCAACTAGTCTTTTAAATATTACGAAAATAATTAATGAGTTGCGTCTTATTGGATTTGTGATCTTATCAGATGAACTATGTTTAGCTGGCTAAGCAGTTAGCTAAGTGCGGGAGAAAACGCCCTTACAGACAATAGTTAAGATCTACTTATAATGACGATATAGATATTTGTGCCTGCCCTCGCGTCTAGTCAGCCTCACCATATTTGATAACCTGAATTAGTTACGCTCATTGTGTTTTGTAAGTAAATCATGAGATTAAATATGCATAAAATTGTACCTCCAAACTTTGAATTCTAATAAGTGGAAACATTGTAGATTATACGACTATAATATGTATAATTTGTAACTTAGGACTGCAAAGTTAAGTAACGTTGAAATAGATTCATATCATGCTGTATAATTAAAATGTAACTAAGTGTTTTAAACTAACAGATACTTGTTAATAGATAAAAGGTCGGCTGGTTATAATTTCCAAATGATAATATTGTTAAATGACGACATAAAATGTACGCTTCTTTTTTAATTTCGGCTCGTTGCAGAGTTGCAAGAATTGCTTATTAAAATACAAGTACAGTCAAAAAGTAAATAGAATGCGTTGTGTAGTGGCGAGTGTCTGAGGTGAGGGTGCTCCCTCAGGCGGCGCCCCTCGCGGCTGCTGACTGGACGCTCGTCACAGACTGTGTAGCTGAGCTCATCATTATACGCTCCTTAAATATTATACATTCACATGAATTGTTTGGTATCTGGTGATGTTTAGTTGTTTTTTGAAACATGTTTTACGTCGGATACTTGTGTAGTTGTAAAAGTAAAATGAGAGGCAACTAACAAATCTAGATTCGAAGTCGTATTCTCATAGGCTGATTTTGGATTGATACTTCGTTTTAAGTATCATTAAACATTATCACACCTTCGCATTCTTTTTTTTTTTTTGTTTAAATATGAGCGTAATAATAACCACATAAATTAGTCCAATAATCAAAGTAAATAATACAAAACAGAATAATGGTTGGCGACACGTTTTTGAGCGAGTAACTCGCGCGCAAGCACTACAAACGAAATGTTCCGATCAATTAGATTTCGGATCTAATAAATGCGCAGACAATAAATGCGGATAAAGGAACGAATAGGATTCTGATGATGTAGAGAACACACAGAAGAACCACTTATGAGAGGCATTTCGTAGATAATGATGCGATGCGACTATTTAATGTAAGATTTTTTATTGTTTGTTTGTATTGTTTTAATTGCAACAAATATAAAGCCGGAAAGTTATATTATGTATAAAGTTATATATGTAAAGTTATATTATGTCTTTAATGATTTTTTATTTGCATTCATATTTAAAATGTATTTTAACACCAGATCGTGCTATTATACCACCAGGCAGTGAAACCTTTATTGTCATTAACCCTTCAATTTTAATATGCGCACATACGCAAGACATACTGTCAGGCTTAGAACAAACATTCGCCTGTTGTTCATGAACAAATATAACAAATCTGGCTCTGTAGCATCAGAGTTTACAATTTAATTTGTAGTGAACCTTCTGTAGGTACATTTAGTGCGGTGTAAATAATCAGTCGGTGGAACGCGGCCGGCCGGCTAGGTGGCTATTACCGGACTCGGACCGGACCGGGCGGTGTCCGGCACGCTAATTGCTAAATTCGCTCCGGAAGGGGGCGGGGGCGGGGGGCCCCGGCTTATTGCGAGCCTCCGACGAGCTGCCGCTGCTTATAGAAATGTTTACTGGTTTCCACCGGGTATTTAAACAGGTTTTGCGTTTTGCTCAAATATGTGTTGTACGTAAAGCAATATTGTGATTGGTACGGTTATTGAAATATACTGAAGTCCAGAATTAATATTTGCATAAATGGCTAAACATTGTTTGATGTAGCTAAGTTCAATGGACTTCTTTTTCAGTAACATTTTATATGAATGTGATAAAGCTAAGGTTGGACAAGTAAAAAAATACATTACTACTTTATTTGTGTTAAGAATTGTTGGATTAAGAATAAAGGTTCATTCTGTTATTTTGACCATTGCATTGTAGGGAACAGATATTTATATCATCCTAATCTTACGCGTTTTACTTTCTTACCGCTCGATAAAGTACTCATTAAATGCCTGTAACATGTTGTATAGGAAGGCGATCTAAATACTAAAGCTGGGTAGATATTATAAGACGTGGCTGGAGTGTTCGGGAGGTACATAATATCGCAGTATCGGCTTTTCGTTACCGGCTGAAGGGGCGTAATTGCCGCGAAACGCGATCAGCGCGCGTCTCGGGAGCCGTGGAGGCGATACGATACCGACACGGCGCCGGAGCCGGGCCGGGCCAGCGGTACTAGCTATCAACTATCAGATTATTTCTACTCAATATATTTGCTGGTAAATGCAAGTCTTGAGTCTTGACTTACTATGCAACGCAACTAGAGCCATCACCTTAACGTTTTGAAAGTGCCTGGAAAACGGCCTACTTGAAATAAAAAACTTGATTTTGATTTTATGAAATCCAGGTCATATTTGGTTTAGACTTGCTTCCAAACAATGTTAAGTTTGTAATTGCAAACGTATATTGCAATAGTAATTGCCGTGAAAACTTAAGGTTATTGACCTGAGCGTAAGTGCTACGCCGCTACGCCGCGGCGGCTTTATCGTTCCAACTTGCCGATATGCATAGTATAAAATACAATAGCTTGCGTTCAGTTTTGTTACTTTGAGATGTGATTGTAGAATTAGAAACGAGTATCAGATTATAACCTGATAAGCGATAGCCAACTATTGGATTTCATTCAGGTATTACTCATTAACTGGACGAGAACCTATTGAATGTAAAATTACTATTTAATTTACACTACTTCACTATTGATTAAAGTATGTAACCTTTCAATAGACGAGACAGGAAATGGTAGTTAGCACATACTTTAAGAAGTACCAGCTTCAGCTCTCGTTGTAACTCATATTTTACTTGAAATCCCCTTATTTAATATTTTGTAACTAATCCAACAGCTCTAATATCCGCAAGAGATGGGACAGAGCACAAATTAGAGGAGTGCTGTTAGATATCCGCTATCGGCGCGTAATTGGCGGGAAATGTGATCGGAGCCGGCGGGCGCCTGTAGTGCCGGAACACCGGTACACCACTACCTGCTACCTGCGGGTTGTACTGCTCAATATGAGGCTAAGAGAACTTGTACGAGGAATATTCATATTTAAATTCATCGATAAACTTTTATATAGTATATAATGTAGAGGTTTGTTTAGATAAAGTAAGAAGCAGGAGGAATTTCTGTTAGACACAACTTTTTATCCAGGATACGTTGAATCTATCAATCCAGATGATAGAAATTAAGCATGACCAAATACTTGTAGCAAATTTAGGCACATTAAAAGATTAGTAATTAACTGAATATTTAATAATAATAAAAACGTCGTCCCAATATCCTTATTTCATATTGGATAAGAGATAAATAAAATTTATTTACAAGTCAATGACACTATAACCAGACTCTATTTCTCATAATTAAGCAGTGATTATAAAACAAATATACGTGAGTGATGTCATAACCGCTCGATGCCGTCGGCGCGCGGCTGTCGCGATGATCGCGGACGGAGCGTCCACACTGAACATGATCATAGTACTGATGGATGCTAAGTATAATATTATTATATGAACAAAATTATCCATCCATCCATTCAATAAAAAATCCATAAATACAAATGAATAGCTACCCAAATCGAATAATATTTGGTTTATTCAAACATTATTAAAGTACGACCCAATCAATAATCTTACCGTCAATTTACAGAACACAGTAATAAACTCTTACAAAAATGACTTGTTCCGCACTACCTACGTAATGTGTAGTTTCATTTTCCAAGTAGACTAGTCTACACTTACCTGTAGCTAGGTATATTACACAAACAAAACGGACGTAAAAAGACAAACCGTACCAAGACAAAACCCAGTCCGCCATGCCACTAAGAAGGGCGGAGCTAATAATATAACTTCACGAAACCAGAACATAACAACACGAAGTAACGAACTAATTAAAATAAACCTTAGCAACTAACATTTAGGAATGAGATTTGAGTGGCCTCAGGTGGTAGTTACACCGTTCTTGTTCGCTTTACGCTCGTGGAAGTGGCCAATCAGCGCGCGGTTGCCATAGCTACGTGTAGTTGGCGCGAGTGGCTGATAGATGGCGATAGGTACGCTCTTACCACTATAATTATTAATGGATTGAATATTTTATTGAGTTGGAATCGCGTATAGTATTACCGATGTATCACTCTCACCAAATAAGTAAAGTGATTCGAGAATTGAAATGAGATTTACATTCATTCGAATTGGAACAATATAAAGGTATGTAAGTAAATTTGGTTGTAAAAACAATTTAGATAGCTAAGTTAACAGAACTGTGAGATAATAGTGCGGCCATACTCTATGTGACTGGAAGCATTACGCACTGGTGTACTGAAACTATTTTGCTATTATCTTACCTTAATATTTACGGAAATATAAAAATTTAAAATCAAATTAATTTGATTTTATAAACTAAAACCTTGAAGCCATAAGGTACAATGCGAAAATATTTCAAATCTACATTGTATTTGTAAAAGAATAATAAAGTATACGAGACGTTTGATTGCATAATAATCCATTTATTGCAACGTCTCACAAACTACGCGCCCCAAAATTGGGGAAACCTAATCCCCAGTAAGCCATTATACCGAAAATTCAACTACCATCACTCATAACTTTATATTCAAACTGGAAAACATACTTTAAATGGCACGAAATAGATTTCATTTTGGAGCATGTCGTCAAATTTTCCTTCTTGAGAAAATTAAGTGGCAATAAACTCTACGCGGTCAGATTAGGGTTTATTTTAGTTTGCTATGAGGACAACGAGTTTGGAAATGAAATTTTCATAAATGTGCGGTGGTCGCAGGGAGTGTAGCGGGGGCTGCGGGGCGAGGGGGGCGAGGCGCGGGGCGCGGGCGTGGGGGTGGCCATATTTGTGTTTTCCCCGCAGCTTCCGAGTAGGGAAGGCGCGACACTTGAGCCCTTGTTGTGTGTTACCGACCAACGGAAAAACTATTAATAATAATTATGACTAGCAATTACTGGAACAAGCTAACGACACGGACTATGTGAGCCGCTCATAAATAACAACTTACAGCTTTACTTGAGGCCTAGGACGACGCCTGCTGTACATCTGTGCTGTGAGACGTGACGGAATGGTTACAAGTTAGAACATATCATAGAGGTTAATATTTCTACCCCAATTCTAGCGTGCTGAGTAACATATGTAAAAACACCTTAATGTATTCTGGTGCAAAACTAATAAAAGGGATTATAGGTTTTAATAAAAACACAGAAATAGAGGGCGCGTCACTTGTCAAAGTTATTAATTTATTATAGTCGTACTAATTGGATATGAACGCCTTAATAATAAAATAGTTTTACAAAATCAATAAAGGGAATAGAAAGCATTCAATAATTAAATGGGACTCGCACAAAAACTGTGCAATTCAATCATCCGTGATTCGTTGAGTCGCTTTAATTGTTCACAAAAAAAACTTCCTTCCGCGAAATATTTCTTATTGTTTGCGTAAAATATCGTATTGCCGGGACCGGGTGTCGAATTCACGTCAACACGGGATTGATGCGGTCTGACGGGTACTCAGCTATTGCACAACAAATGCACACTCGCGGCGCAAAAAACGAAAACAGATTATATTGAAGTAGAACATGCATTACTGAAAAAGTCTAATTTTGATAGAAGACAGTAAAGTTATAGAGGAATAGCTGACTCGGCGAACTTCATAATGCTTATCAGTATAATATAACAATACCTACACAAATATATTATCAAGTGTATCAAGCTATTCTATCTTTCAAGTTGGATCAAACTGAAGTTTAGAAGTCTATCGCGGGCAAACAATATGAGACGTAATTTATATTGGTGCTTGTCATTTGTTGAAGAGTGAGTAAGTGCACAATAAAATTGTATGTATGAAATTTTCGCGTCAGAGTTTTAGTTAACATTCTAATCCACAATGACAATGATCTAGGAGGTCTAAAAATCTACTTCCAACAATTACAAAAGTCTAAAAAGCCTGGTATAAATTTATAGTACTCAGTTAATTGATCTAGCTTAAATTAAATTCTATTAATTAAATTTTGCAGCGGATGGATGCGGGCTGCCCAGGACCGGGATGGTTGGCGCTCTTTGGGGGAGGCCTACGTTCAGCAGTGGACGGCGATAGGCTGAGATGATGATGATGATGAAATTAAATTCTAAACGCGAAACAGAATTAAACTATTTACTTATTAAACACGCTTATTTCAACAACTTACGACCGGTAGAACTCGTTTCCGATATCCGAATAATGGCAACGTAAAGCTACGGTACAGACAAGCTTTAAATATTAATAATTCACTAAAAGATATTGCAGTACAAAGATTGGGGCCTCGGTATCCGCCTGTTTGGTAACACTCGCTGTTTTAAGGTGTCAGGTATCCCCGACATATATCGAAGGCAATTGACGACGTAATCTCACAATAATAGACCAGGCTTTTTGCCGACAATCCCAGTACAATTGCAATAGAAAAAACCTTTTTTGTATGAACTGTTGTGATTGAGTTTAAGTTATTGAAAAAGATTTGGTTGAATTAAAATCAACTAAAGATTATTTTTTGTTGTTTAATTAATTAAATTTCATTTCCTAACCGTAAGGAAACCGTAACCTAAATCAACGATGTCTTTAAATTATTTCGACGGCTAGTATTAGCACACGATAACACATTTTTCGAAATTTATCACTGAATTCTTATTTATTTTTAAACGAATACCATAACAACACTGAACTACACTGATTTAAACAGAAGAACTTAATGAATGACATCTTGTATGGCCTCAGTTCTCTTAGTTACAGAACACCGAACACACTAATATTATAACCCAACTCTACTATTATCATTCCTACTACTTTCTCTCTCGCACTCTCAAAAAATAGTAAGGTTCGGAACAGGTTGATTGACTTTGAGTTTATTTCATCATCCCTGAAGCGTTTAAAATCCAGCTCTATTAAGTAACTATCGATCGTGAATACTCTAAGAACATAAATATCTTACTGATATGAAAGTACACATTGTGTGTGTGTGTGTCAGTTTTGTGTGAGCACTGACCTGGATCCTGTCCTCGGGCAGGTCTGTCTTCAGCGAGAGCATCTCGCGCGCGTACACGTCGGGGTAGTGCGCGTCCTTGAACGCCTTCTCCAGCTCGTCCAGCTGGTAGGACGTGAAGATCGTGCGGCTGCGGGGGGATAGGAAGTTAGTATATACAAATTCAAGATCGGTTACTGGTAGAAACGATGTTGCTGCCTAAGTCTGAAGTCAGACTGTAGGTACACATTTATGAGCAGTTTAGTAATAGAAGTTACATAAACATGCCCTAGAATAGCTTGTTAAAACATAGACCGGATAATTAGGGTTTCCTAGGTTAAGAATTAAGACGAATTCAATAATCAGTACTAAATAACTGCGGCGAGCATATAAAATGTCGTGACAGTTACCTATGTCTGCGTTTTTTCTTCTTTTTCTTGCCGTTGTATCCGGTGAGGCCGTCTACCGTGAAATCTTTCGCCGCCTCCAGCGACGACACTCCTGCAAAGAAAAACTGTCGTTAACACCAGTCCATTACACTCGCTCCGCAAACTTGCAGATAATCGCTAGAGCCGCGCAAATCGTCGCCGAGCGGGGCCCGCGCCAGCTCCCAAATCCACTTAACAAGTAGTGTGACAACGCGACTACACTCGCCCGGGGATTTGTCACATAATTACCGAATGTGATTGCCGAATGAATTAGTAAACAGGCGCGCGGTGGCGGGTTAATAGAATAGATCGAGCGCATCCCTCGGGACGGCCGAGACACGGGGCCCTGCCCGGCCCGGCCGGGGCCCGCAGGGGAGTGGGGGGAGCTGCGAAGCCCCCGGGACGACGGGTAATTGAATTTGGTGCCAATGAATACGACAATGAATTATTAAATTTAGAGCGGTTCCCTTACGGACTTCCACCGAGAAACTGCTAAACGTTGCAACCTTGTTGCACAATATACATTACTGTACAACACCCACAGCACTATCCTCACTTTATAGACAGGCGGTAATGTAGTGTATCAGGCGATTTGATGGCGTTTTATGTTATTTGTTTGCGATGTTGCGTGACGAATTACGAATGGTAGTGCGTGAGGGGCGCGTGTTTGTCAGTTAAATTATGAGGTCAAAAGATGTGTTAATTTTATTAATGTTTTGAACAAGTAATTTATTGCTACAGCTGGACAACAGCTTAATCGGTTTGAAAAGTCAACACGAATCTATTGAAAGTTTAAAATACATGTGAGCAATAATGTACGTAGGGTTGACTGCATTTTTACTGAACTATATGTTTAAAACCGATCTACTTCTAGGAATATTAATGAGCAGGTTAATCCAATAGCTTTGTTTGATGAATGGCCAGACATAAGCGAACTCTAACATCAATGTTTTTAAAGAGATTTTTCTGTGAAACCCTTCTTGGTAATGCTCCATACAGTTATCAGTCATCATGACTATTTGCAAAGCTAGCACAGCAACATGTGTTCAATTACCTCCGGGTCCAGTCCGGTCCGGGCGTGTCGGATCGGTCCGGGCGTGTCCGATGTGTCGCGCAATCGATTGGACACACTACCGGCCTGTCGTCCTCTACTAACCCTTTCCTACTACGTATAAAACTGCAAAAGGGCTAATCCGGATTTAAAATCAAACTATTATCATAGATTAGTTCTTTTATGATTCAATGTGATAGACTTGATAAGCACAGAACCACTTTCATTAAACTATCACAAAATAGTATTAATTAATGAAAAACTTGAAGTCACATTTCAATACAACTATTGAAATGTGACTTCAAGTTTGATCTATTTTGACTGTCCTTACTCTTCTTCTACTTCTCACAAGTGTAATTATATTTTGGGTTAATAGCTCTGTTGTCTTTCGTGCAGTTTATTTCAAGCTCTTTGTAGAGTACCCAACTATCAAGTTTGGTATTTTTTGAGAAGACACATAATGTACCTTCTGTAAGTGAATTTACAATGCTCTCATGTTAATAATACACAAACCATTAAATCATTTCAACGGGACATAAATTAGCTAGTCAAGACTCTCTCACCATCAGCCTTGCCTTGACCCAACTAAGCTGGAACTAGCTTCTAGTCTAAGCTAATGCAGCTAGGTTCCAGTGTTTTACATGGAGGTACTGCCTATCTGACTTTCTCAACCGCTTTACCTGGGCAACACGATACGCCTTAGTAAGAATGGTTGTCGGGTCCGGATGCCCTAACATTTTTAAATGAAAATTTTAGAGTAGAGATCCTGGGCTTTCAGGAAATTAAAAAAAATCCAGATATCAGTATTATTAAACATAAAAAACGCATAAGTAAACATTACACTAACAGCTCGTAGCTTTCTGTACAATTTTTAAACACAGGCAGTTGGAACTGATTCAACGCAAAATATATAAATAAGTTCGATTCTCTACACGAAGCACATTTGACTTAATAATTACCCAAACCTTAAATCCAAGGATTTTAAGATATGGCTGTTGTTAGTATAAGTGCAGTAGTGAGTGGTAGTGCTGAGGTAATCACTTACTCTCGCAATACACTCGCCGCTCCCGCGGGACGCGCGGTGTCTTTATGACTGCGGCTCGACTGCTGGTAAGCTGAACCACCACTATACATGGTTGTACAACTAATATGGTAAGGTCGTCAAAATTCTAAATACTTGCGTCTCGGTATTGAGAAAGAATTGACATTCGCACGCTGAGGTGATTTAAAATGATATGACAATATGACTGCAATGAAATAGAGAGTCGATGAAGAGGGTTGTGGTTTTTTCTGGCACTATGTATGAGTATGTATTTTTTTCTTATTCTAAGCCTATATTTTATGTGGCAGCAGAAATTAACTAATATTGTCTTTGGATACATATCTCAGTAATACACAACACACGACGTAAAACATTAAACTCTACCTTATAAATGTGAACTATCAACATCTTAAAAAAACTTCTTAGATCATTCAGTAATCATTTCTACAGTTTTAAAGGATAATCAAATAATATAAAATATAGTTATTATAAAAATATGCAAGTTCACGGTAGAGGACCTAGCAACTTGATACAACAAACTAACAGTAATCCTCTCCAGAATCCTAACATGATTAGTACCGATATCATTTACCATCGCCTTCCAAGTTAGTTAGTTACTCGTAACTCGTAACTGGGTCCGTATCCACGTTAATTACAGCGGAACACGTGTACGTTATTAACCACACCCCACAAACCTTCACTAAACAAAATGTATCATTATAAAAATACTGCGATCATTACGAAACCGACGCCAGCAAACCAATAATGTATGCGTTAACACGAATCTAAAACACATTGGAATTTCAAACTTCTGTACAGAGTTATAAGGTCCTTTTTGACTTGTGTGTTTCGTAGTGGAGAAGTATAATTTATAGCAAGCACCCTCCCTCGGAAAATGTGAGTCTCGGTGAAGGAAAGCTACTTGTTGTGGAGAACACTGCCACTTTAGCCGCCGGCATTGTGACAAAATGAAAACGCGTTATGGAAATAAATGTCTAACTATGTATATATGTATTTATGTTTGTTGATGTCTTTTTATAAAACGTTCTATTATTAGAATTTATTTTTGACGATCACTTTGAATTTTATCTCTATTTAAATTGTTGAGAAAAAACAGTTTTAAGCAGACACATTTTTCATGTAAAGTGAACTTTGACTTTTGAATTATACAAATATACACAATAATCATCCAAATTTTAGGATGAGGATCAGAATAAAAAGCTTTGCGGACTGAGATTTTGATTGTAGCTTTGGGCACGACTGTAATATAATTTATAAGCCATCGTGTTTTAGCTTACTACCTACTTAATGAAAAAAAAATCGAACTTTTCGTTTATATGTATAATATACCTGTGTGACTGATCTCATAAACTATATTGTAGAGTATGACAAATATTCAACACAAATGTGATTTAACTTTAGCAAAACTGCAATATTATGACACAAAGCGTTACTCAGTAGAGGCACTCCAAACGTAATATATCGAAATCGCGTGAAGTGAGCGAACACTTATTCGATATATTGGGCCAATCGCGAGTGAGTCGCGACTCGCGTCCAAATTGCCAATCGTCGCGCGGCCAATTTGTCGAGATCAGCTGACGATTAGATTTATTTATCGCTCAGACTCACAGACAAAATGACACTGTGTAAACATGCAGAAGATCCACTCCGATCGATAGATATTAACAGAAGGACTCTACCTATGTGACAGTTTCCATGTCAGAAAACAAACCAATCTTATCGATAATCAATAAAGGAAAAAAACAAATGAAGTACTACGCATAATATAAAAGATTTTACTCAATGATTCATCTAAGCTTATGTATTTCGTACACTTTAAAGTTTTGTTCGTGATTCATCGATCTCTGTTATTCTCTACCTATATATGCGATGAGTAACAATTGTAATCTTCAGGAAAAAAACAGTAGAAAACAGATAAATACCAGTACTCGTACTTATCGAGTATCTACTTACATCTCGCGAGTATGTGTGGTTTTGTAACTATTTAAGTAACCACCTATGTGATACTACAACCTCAGTAAACTTTAACTAATATGTAACTTTAATAGGTAACTTTAACTTGCATTCACAAGTTTAACAGAAAGCCTCTTTGATTCGCAATCCTCTACAAAACACGAACGAAATCAGTTCAGGAAGCTTCCAGTTTGTGCGTAAAGCTCCTATGTTTTTTGTGCCGTACATTCTGGTGGAGCGTGCGTGCGCGTCCGACGTACAGACGTGACGCGATGACGCGGTATTGACGTCAGCATACGTGCAGATTTGCCTACCGACAGCCGACACACGCCGCGCCCTAGTTGCCTCTTACTACTTACATTTTTTCACGAACCGCATAAACGATAGACATTTAATGTACCTATTTTTGTGAAACAGAAAAAACATTGGATGATTTCACTGAACTGACATTCAACTGGTCAGTATGGAAAAATTGCTGGAAAGAGAAAAGTTGCCGAAGGAAAGTCTTGGTTAAGGAACATCAGGCAGTGGACCAGGATACCTAGAGTAGAAAAACTGTTCCGCCGAGCTACTGATAAGCAGGATTACAAAAAGTAATCTCTACCTTACCTGGAGAACTCTAGTTGAAGAGGCACCATTAAAAGAAAAAGAATATTTACCTGTACCAGTATGATGGCAAGGTGTTGAGTTTTAATTGAGAAAATTGAAGCTGCATGTTTCATAGTACTTTAATGCAGAATAAGACAGATCATAAAAATATGGTCGTTGGATTTGTAGAGACCTAAATCCAACTATACTTCCGCTAAATAAGGGCCTTACTTTCCGTTTGCTTTGCTGTTCCTTGCTTAACGTAAAGTCTATGTCAGCCTAAATACAGAAAACTGCAGAATCGTGAAAATAACATAAAATAAGCTTCGAGGATCCAATTTACCGCTGACAGAGATCCCTGAGGTGTTATCATTGGAATAAAAAGCTTAGCAGATATAGCAGCAGTCGTCGCGGTATGAAGCCGTGCCGCGCCGCGCCGCGCGGATTGCCAATTTGTCGCGACGAGCCAATTGACGCGTTCCGCCGCTTATTTGATTTGATGAGTGGCTCTACAAGATATACCGACACGTAGGATGCAAATTACCTATTAGCTTTCTTATTACATGTATCGGAATTCAAAAAAATGTACGATTCAGTCAAATATTTCAACAAATGTGCTTCAATATTAGAAAACGTATAACCTAGTGAATATACACCTTAATAATATGAAAAAGCAAAACTATAATACGAAATGTTAGTCAAGCATTAACCTTAATATTATAAACGTACAAGCAGTATACAAATTACCTGAATAAAACTGTCGGACCGCTACGAATTACATGAAACAAATGAAAATAATAATTAAAACAGAAGAATTGTAGAAACAGAAACAAAAGTGAGGAAGAGGAATACGCAAACCATAAGAGATAGGCACCGAGGTAGGAACACAAGCAGGTTATAATGGGCTATCTAAGTGGCGACACAATGCGCGACCACCAAATCTGGATGTAGTACGGAGTGCGTGCACAGCTATCGCATTACGACGTCCCTGTTCCCAGCAGCGCAGGTGTTAACAAAAATAGAGCAAGCCTCCACAAAGCCGAGGTCCGCACAATGCGAAACGAGCCACGTTTTGTGTCGAGATATTATGATCTTGACGCTTTTTGCTTTTCTTGTACTTTTTTCTTATTTCTACCGTTTTGGTCAACCACTTTTGTTTGCTTGTTTTAATACTAATTTTGGTTTCGGAGCTGGTTTTAAAAACGATCCAAAGAGAGTGGTAGAAAAAGTACCTACTATATATTTTATTTTGATGCTATATTTTAATTCCAATGTCGCCAGATTGCCAATCCAGGTGACAAGTGGTTCGTTGCAAACATTGATGCATTTATGTATTTGGTAGACATCTAAAATGAGTATTTAACCATGAAAAACACAAGGGCTTTTTTAAAAATGAGGTAAATAGGTAAATCATCAAAAATCAATCGTTCTAGTTTAAGACAAGTAACATAAATCTTACGCTCAAGGTAATATTTAGTATTAAATTGGCACATCACGGACTCAACAAAAGGCTCCCAAAAAAAATGTAACGATAAAAATTCATGATAATATTGAAGCATGCTAGAAGTGTCGAGTAATTAACCGACAAAGTTGGCAAGGTTCGAACCTCGAGCCGAGGCCGGCCGTAATGAGCAGGCACTCAGCGCAGGACACTACCCATTATAATTGCTAATGGGCTTCTCTTCACTTTGATATTTCGGAGGACCTTCACAACGCACCCGACCCACTCCTCTGCACCCTATCGCGATGGAATAAGGTCTGTTTTCGTAAGATTTCTGTGTGTTCAGCTAAGTTACTCATTATGCGATCAGTGGCCTTTAAGGTGGGGGGTGGGAGGTTCTAATCGTAAAATATTATTGTTACCTTTATAGGATATTGACGTACCGTACGTCCATTGTTCTGTTATTTTTTGTAGGTTTTTAGTATAGTTTAATTACATGGAGTGCTGACAATGAAGGTATTAGGTAAATTTGAATTGAAACTACCTCCACCACAAGACAAATGTCCATCTATTAATAACTACGGTATTTTTATATTAAATGAGGTGTTAACAATTATTGTCTTATAAAATTAACTCAATTACAAAGAATTTATGGTGATACATTATAGCTCTACATAAATTAATTAGGTTTATGAGAAAGTGATTTCACTTTACAATGACCTATTGTCGTCTCAAAACGAATACTAGTTAGCTGTAAAGTTCTAATCGTTATATTAATTCCTAACATAATGGTATTCCACAAACAGTCATTTAGTTTGTAGAGTATGAACATCGGCGGCTAGCGCGCGTCCAGCCCGAGTGCTGCCTCACAATACAAAGAGGCCAATAACCAAGTGATAGTTACAGTGTCCGGCGAGGCCACGCCCCGCTGCCCCCCCCCCCCCCCTTCTCCACCCCACCCCGCACACACCGAGTGCCTGGGGGGGAGCGGTCATATTAGCCGAGGACTTGTAACTGTTAGGTATGATGAGCGGAGCTAACTAGTTCTAACTGAGTTCGTACAGTCGTACATTCAAAACATATTTAGATAAAGTCCTAGGCATACAGACAAGATTCTTAAAGGTAATGGTCGATAAAAATGTTAAAAACAAATGTAACAAAAACTATATGAAACTGTATAAAATATGTAACGTGTTACCAGTGCATGAAAAAGTAAAATATTTGTTATTAGTTGAACATTATAGAAACTCAGAGTTTAAAATACCAAGAGACACATACTATATGCTCAGAAAAGATGTTAGAAATAAGTATATACAACCTACTGCAGGAAACTATTACGGTGAAAGGACGCATAAATATATTATACCACGACTGTTTAACAATATTACAATTGAAGAAGAGCATATATCTAAGAATGTATTTAAAAATAAAGTAAAACAACTACTACTACATTGTAACACAAAACAAAACGTTGAGTTGACTTTTGAGAACATTCTTACTCTCTTTTCATCTCTACATATAAATGAGAAAGCACGAGTAAAATAGATCAGGTCATCACCAGAGAAACTTAAGTACCCCAATCAAAATAAAATCTTACAAACCACAACATGTTAAACTGAAATAACATCCTCCTTGAGGCGAAGTAATGTGAGGAGATCTTGACCAGAGCATTAAAATTGTGTAATTGAGCGAGTGTGTGCCATGGAACGGTCTCGGCTGTGGCTTTTTAAATTATTCGTGTCCGTAGACCTTAGCCCCCCCCCCTCCGACACACGTCACCCCTCACCACTGTCCGCCCCTCACCACACACTCGGTAATATAAATGTGAAGACTTCTTGAAATACTTCACTAGGAATCGATATCAGAAATGTGCTTGAATTTAATAAATATTGAAATAAGTCATTTGTAGGTACACTGTACCGGTTTGAAGTATTATGTGTTGTGTCAATGAGCGTAATTATGCTTTTAAATAATTAAAACATTATTTCATTAAAATTTATAGAATACAATGTATTAAACAATGTAGAGTTCTGAGTGTCCAGGAATTAATCTATAAAATTCTCATTACTATGACAGCCTTACTATTGAAGCGTCTTTCTTTTGTTTTTGAGTTTATATGTTTTATGGAAGGTGATCACAATGTCTCTGAGTCCGTCCTCCTTGGCTCTACCTCTCGGCAAACTATTTACTTAGCAAATTGGAGTGTTCCGAGATATCCTTACATCATTACAGGGGGCGCACAACAATATCGTTTTCAAAAAATTGCGGAAAGTGGCGCAGTAACGAGCCCCGGGGGAGGTGGATGCGCGCCGAAATCATTCCCGGGCCCCCTCATAACGCGTTACATTCCACTTGTTAAACGAGAGATTATTTGTATTAGCGCTTAACGCGGTTGTTTTACTGGATTACGATCTGTTTAGTGGAGGCAGGCACACCATAAAGTTGGTTAACCTTAGATGGGAAACTAAATGAGAAAATGTGACGGTGTTAGCTGTAGCCGGATTGCCAGAAATTAAAGAAGGAAATTTGTGGTTCAAAATGGGGTCACAAAATATACATACTTATAGCTGTGTAGTTTTTATTCTTTAACTGGCAAGTAATGAATGTTTAAATTAAAAAAAAAACAGTTTTTAAATTAATTTATATATTTGAAAACATCAATTTAATGAAGGCTTGTTGGTAAATATCAAGCAGGTAATGTCCCCCACACATAATATTTTCTAATCTGTCCGCGGCTCGCTGCCGGCTGGTCCCGTCACCCGTGTCCTTCACTCGTGTCGCTTGCGGGCGTCACTCGGCACACACAGGTGCTCCCGTAAATCTCGCCCAAACAAATTAACACACAGTAATTGATGGAACAATACTATTTAATTGTATTTCGGTTGTTCTCTTGCGTAAACTTATCATTAAGACGCCATATTTGCCGGGAGGCGCACTAATTGCGCATTGTCGCACCAATTGGTTATATATTCTTTAATGAATACATTCATGTTAGTGCGTAACGATCTGATATTACACAATGTCAGTAATTAAGATGTTACTTGGGTAATGTTCGAGTAAACAAACACGTTCGGATTTGTTCACAACACAAATGGACTAATGAAGTTACTGTAATGAGCAATCATTGACTGGGTTCAGCAAATATATGACTTGTTTCAAATGAATTAAATATGTTTTCAAATAAGACCTAATGTTATAACTTTGTCATGACGACCTTAACTAAGCATTGCATTCAATTACATATTAATGACATCAACAAAACGGTACGAGAAGTTTTCTTTTGCGGAGAATCTTGTTCGATCAGGCCTAATGCCAACTATAGAAGTTATTTAAAATTAACAAATCCATAAAAGTGTCAAAGTTGTTCATGAATTAGATATTTCTTAAATCGTAATTTAGAAATGTTTTTGTAAACTGCTAATTAATTGCTACTACAAGAAGTAAAGCAGTATTTGAAGTAGATTCTTCGTCATCAGTTATGAGTAACTAAATTCATCTGTAGTGATCTAAACTTAGCTGACTCAGGGTACTTGAGAGTTATCGAGCCGTTATCATGCTGATTCCTACTAGACGTGGCCTAAGCCTCCTGTCTCACTGGCCTGAGGTCCTGAGGTCCGCGCACATGTGTCGTCCCACGCGCGCCGTAACCGGACACCGGCACAATTAGTGCCACTCCGCGTGTTTACCTAACACTCGCGTCGCAGAGCTTTGCAAATTGATTTATTGGTGTTGTTCTTAGCTCTACGCAATTTTAATAGCTCCTTATTGTTACGCGAATTGGGTTTCACTACTTCTTCTTACATTTCATCTATTTATTTTAAAGTGAAATCATTTTAATTCTGCTTTTATTCATGTATAAGAAATGGTTATCAAAATCGGTTTTAACTTCATGTATATTGTAATATGCCTAGATATTGTTGTGTGTAAGAAGGTACATATGATATTAGATTATTTCCTATGGGTATCTACACATTTATCAATTCTCAAATAAGATTTTGTATCAATTTACACTTAATCTGTTACCAAGAAGTCACCAGGTGCTGGTAGAAGTCACCAGAGCAAGCCTTGTAGTATAACCTTTAGAGTGCCAAGTCAAAGGAAGTAGGTTTCAAATCCGTGTTATCAAATTTCTGAGCATATAACCAAGTAACTATCACGATTTTCCTTGTTACTGACCTATGTAAAACTGAAATGTTAGTATGACTCATAGTGAAAATGGTACTTTAAAAGATTTGTAAAAAATACGATAAGATATGCTATGAAAATATACATTTAAAATAAGATAAAGTAAGCCGATGATTCAAATTCATAAATTGATTGAATTGAGAGTGGAACTATTTAGGAACAAACAAACAAAATGCAGGTCGCTCAGCATGCCTGGAAGTATTGGCCATCGTATCATCGGCATTGACAAGGTTTTCTTTATGTCTACATCAAAGATGAAGTTTGTATCCAAACAGTCGTCAGTCAGTCCACCCGCGAGAGCGGGCCGCAGCTCGCAGTAACCCGAGCCGCTAAGACAGAGGCAGCGCCGCGCTCTTAATACACTGCTTGTTATTACAAGTTGTCGCCACTTAGCGCGGCTAAACACTGCGGCTTCTCTGACACTTGATACATTACAACTTGCTACTTTAACTTTATCCAGCACCACAAAATTAGCCCTTAATGCAACGAGATAGATATCACGAGGAATGCAGATATAAGTCGGTGGCGAGGCGTTGTATCCACAGTCGCTACTCATCTCACTGTGACAGTAACAAAAAATAATTTCCTCGGTTTGATGTTGCTCGCCAACATTTTTGTACAAACGTTTGGTGTTGGGTGTACGGTCCCGCCGCCGCGCCGCCGCGACGTGGTAACACTCAAGTGACGTGTCAACTGTCAACACTCGTTATAATAAACGCGTGAAACATTTACACGGTAATGATTGTCACTTTTTTATTTTAACAAGGCACCTTCATTTTTTCCAGTTCATTAAACGGAGTAAAATAGGAATGTCATGATCTTTTAAGCAGGTTATATTGGAAATAACTAATAATAATCGTACTTCGTCTAAAAACTCAAAAATTTATACACATTCTTTATAAAATTTCTCCGCTCTTCCTAAATGTGCATGTGTGCAAAAAATACATTGAATGATAATCCTTTGTTCACATTTGAAACACCCTTTGAAAATGTATCTCTATGACGTGTATCGTTAGTTCTAAGTAATTATAAAAAAATCTGTAACATATTCGAATACGTTACAGAAATCTCTGATTATTTTCATTAGAATGCTTTACTCGTCGGTGGACCCCAAGAGCTGTGCACTCGGACGTCCAGCGTCTTCGACGTCCGCTCTTACGACCAATGAGGGAACAGCCTCATTACGCCGTGACTTTAATTCGGCATACACAAAACAATAGACCCCTAATTTTCAAATTAAAAATGGTTGCCGCTAAACAATAGCGGTAAAGCGGGCATCGCGGCGCTAGCGACTGCAATTGTTTTAGAAAACAATAAAACTTGCCGCCATGATGGAAATGTCAAAATCCACTCGCGGATTCCGCCCCGTGGCGTTCCAAATATGAAATTCCCGCACAGAAATGGCGGCGGAGGCAATTTTTACAAATGGCTGCCGGCGGGAGCTAGGTTTGTTTTCTGTGACGCTTTTCATGCGCTGGGGTTCGGATACAGAGCCCTACATACACGCCGCGCGGCTCCGAGCCTCTACCGCCGCGGTCGGGGTTTAAAAGAAACGGATCTTTTTTGAGACATCGTCATCTATTGCCCATATAGCTATATAAACCAAAATATATCACTGCGATTTTCTTACTACGCAAACATTTAGTACGCGTTCAGTCTTACCCAATTTAGAACACTGAAAACACATGTCTGAATTAAAAGCATTCACAATTTATTAATCATTTGATTCCTTACACCCCTTAACGTCAATTAATCACCAGCAGTCTTCGTGATCTTCGTTATATTAAGTAATTTGAACCCCTGACTTATATCATTATTACGAAAACTAATTTGCATTTAACAGAATATTTTCTAAAACCTCACGTTCTAAGCGAATCATTGACTGAGTGACAAGAAGGTAATAAAACCAATAAATGCTAATGTAAGTTAGACTCTAGACGGCTATCAATAGAGTTGAGTTTCCAATTGCTAATATATAGGCTTATGATTTGTGGTATTGGCTGGGTCGAGCGGCTGCGCGGTGACGTTTGGCGTTTGCCGGATTCATTACTGAGACAAAGGCAGGGGGGTGAGGGGCGCGGGTGCCGGCGGAGGGGGGGCTCACATGAGGGATGCCCTGCCGCTCCCCCCCCACATGGCCCGCCTCACCCCCGGCACACAGCCACTTTCCTAAATCACCGGTAAATGTATTGTTCCCCATAGTTTCAGCGCTGCCTCTAATTTATAGGTACTAATCGCTAAGCCACTCTGTTAATCAAAATACTTCGGCGTTCATTCCTCGCAAGCCGTTTATTATCATGGTTTTCGTCCGCTCATATGTACATTACGCTTAACATTTAGATACGTACCCAGACAAATGAATGAAGCTATAGGACATATTATAAAGACTTGGCGTCTTTATAAACAATCAGTACAGATCATCCTTCTCTCAACTTCGAGTACCTACTTCCGTTATGTTAGTTTCAGCTTAGTTACTCAGTTATCGAGAAGGCTTTTAGTGCTATTTGTAAAAAAATACTCATCAGACCATGTTTCAACGGCTTTCCGGGATCTAAAATAAATACACAGTCAAACCCATGTCTTTAGAATAATTTTTAATAATGTTAAGAGAAATAACTGAATTTACTAATTTAATCAATCTTCAAGATGCGGATCTTTGTATGTGGTTAATACATGTACGAGTACACCTACTAGGTCGTAGAAGACAGCGAGCGCGACGCTACACCAGGGAACAAAGAGACGCGAGCTAAGTTCACCGGGTAGTTAAAACTCCCTCGTTCCTTGACGCAGCAGCAAATCTTAATGAAGTCAGAGAGGACTCACCGGTGAGGTGCGGCTGCGAGCCGGGGCTGTACGGAGACTTGATCTGCGGGAACCCTGCAACAATCACATTCATTACATTAATTAAGCTATAAACAATTAAGCGGCCACAAGGAATTCCAATTTAAAAGCTCCGACTCCCGCGGACTGAGGGACACAGCCCGCTTGTCATCTTACTTGTTACTCTCCTGCCGGGGACGCTACTGGTAATTACTTTTATTTTTATTAAGTCGTTAGGAGAAAAAGAAGAAGAAGTTGTTAATGATGTTGCAAAAGACGCAGGGGGAGAATAGGTGAGGACATAAAATTAACTCTTCTTCCAGATTTAAAATTAGGTTATCAGTCTTTATAGTATTATTGAAATACACACAGAGCTATTGATATTGGCGCATGAGCCTTGTTTTCAAATTCAAATTTTTCAATTTGTTTAAAACCTAAACCTCTTTGGCACCGCTCTTTTTAACTCTCTTAGTTAACAAGAAACACTATTGCATTATTTCAGAGTAAATATATTTATATTATTGCTTTAAATAACCCAAATTAAACAACTACAACTAAAAACGCCCGTTCCAAAATAATTGATCGTCGTTTCTTAATCCCAAGAACCCAATACCAATAAATGGGGCGAATGCTCGTGAAATCGTGTAAGCTTTCAATATTTACGCGTCCAACAATGCGAACTAGTTTGAGCGCTATTAGGTTACCGCAAAAAGTGCGGACGTAAGCCGAGGGACAATCGCTTGGGATCCGCGCCCGATAGACAATGTGCGCGTAACTTGAAGACAGCTCTATAGAGCAAGATAAGATCTGGCGCGCGCGCACTCAGGGATGCCACCTACAGTTACTAGTATCACTTCAGTTTGATCTTTTATTTTTAGTTTAATATACTCCATATCAATAGTATGGTCGGAAGAAAAGAGTTATCAAACTGCCTTAATTCTTAAATGTAGGCTTTGAAAGTTAGACATGAAAAAACTGAAATGATTTGCCGTAGTGCAACTGTGCCGTTTCCAGCGGAATACGCTCTGAAAATCGTTAATAGATAAATCACTATGTTTAAAACCGATAAGTATTTGATAGCCGTTTTATTATTTTTGAGTATTATAGATAGGTACTAGCAAAAGTTTCTTGTAAAACACAAAAAGGAAACTGCGCATTAAAAAGACAAGACATCAATTAATTTTATTAAAGCATTCTCACCTGCTTGTCGAATAAAGAAGTAAAAATATCACGCAACCTGCCATTTGCATGCTTGCATTTGCATTTCATTTTATTTAATTTACAAAACACACATCCGTTGTGAACTGACAGGGGACAGCCCTAGTTATTTCAAGCGGCTGTCAGTTACCCGATTGTCGTACAAATTTAACAATATTAAGAGAAAAAACGGCAACAAAAGGCGAGTTAAATACTTCCTCAATTATGTTAGGTGTAAGATAAATAGAGGTGAGTGGAGAATGACCGGCGGTGCGCGGCGCTGCGCCTGCGCGGGAACAATGGCGGCCAGCCCGGAGAGCTGCGCCAGGTCAGCAGACCGAGGACTCACATCCTGGTGTCTGTACTACAAGTATTACCAGGGTATATCTGAGGGCCTGCGATCATAGCCTTTCAAACAAAATTAATATTACATTCAGTAGGAATCATAGCAATAAGTTAAATTTTTATTCGAAATTAGTAAACAGTTCGCAATACGTAAGTAGGTAGATGATTATTGAATATTAACCATAACCGCAAGTGTCAATTAACTTTCAAGAATGTGGCAACATAAACACTCCTGCGCACATCATGTTATTATTAAACTTTTGATTGGTAATTTGGTTAACATTTGCTAACAAAATTATATTAATAAACTACAGATTACCGAAACCAAATGAAATTAAGTTATTAAACTTAATTTGGCAATCTTTACACATTACTTTAAACTTTTATGTTGTGAAACAAAAAGGTGCTATGTTTAAAAACAATTAAAAATGTACCTAATACTTGACATTTTTTACCCTACTTTAGAAGAGACCCTTGCGCAGATAACCGTTATTGTTCCAAAGTTGACAAATTAAGTGTTATGTAAAAAGGATGGTTCTCACTTGACGCGTCAAGTCAACGATGTTCTGTACCGAGTACTTCATTGCCCCACTATGTCACCGCGCACAATGCGCCCGCGCAGATCCTATTGTTTCTAAGTGTGAAGATGAGTGACGCAAAAAGGAAAGATTGAATTACCATTACATATCAAACAAAACGAACAATGGAGAAGAAAAGTAGGCTGAGAAGTGAATTGAATAAACTTAATGATCAACACGTGTAGTGTAAATGTATATCAATAATTATTGGACAGTAATAGAGATCCCACCTAAACACCAATTACATAAAATATAATGAAACACAAAATGTTTACTGACGCGGGCTTCAACAGCTCATCAATACGGTGCGCCATCAGTCGAGCTCCATTGTCGATTCGTATCAAATTCCTTTCGTTTAATTAATAGAAATGTTAGGGATTTAATTGAGGCGGGGCCCCACTCGACTCAATCAGCCGCTGACGGCACGTCAACTAAGACATAACAAGACCTTCGTAATGACTCATCAACATTATATTTTTCATTGGCACTTCGCTGGCAGCTGGTTTATTGCTCGCTTCGATTGTTATATTTATTGGCGAAGCTTTAATTTGCAATTTTATAACTGTCAAGTGTTTCAGACGAGTGCAATTAGCTGCTCTAACGCTTAATTAACGGCAAATTACAGACTGATATTTTTATGTTTAATGAACTCGACACTTTTTAATCTTTAGAGATTTAAATTTGAGAAATACAAACATGCTGTAACTAAGAATTAAGTGTTAGGAATAAACATCTAAGTAATTATCCTGTCTAGAAGTTTTTAATAATAAATCCTGAATCCGATTAGCCGAGATTGTGCTTGGAAACTGCTTATAATGTATATTAATTTGCTGTTAACCCGTGTCACAATTCATTAGCGCGCTCTCCGCGCCCGGCGCCATCTTGTTTTAAATGTCACATTACAATTCTGAACACGTTCGCTGTGCTCCGCGCTGTGTGCACTAGCCTTTACTATGTTATATCAACATGTTGATTTATTAGAACTAGGTTTTCAGAACACGACTTCACTACAATTCATGTTAATAATGTTGCAAGTCAAATGGAAATTCATGAACATGTGTCAATACATTATGCAAACCATATTCTGTGCACCTACGTGCAACAAAAATATTCTCGTTCTCGTGTAACATTAGAATACTTTTAAAGCTTTATCCATTTATAACCTACGATCCGCGTTAATCCTCTTAATCGCAATAACTAGGTAACTCTTCCCGGGCGAGGCAATTAGTTTTGTGTCGAGTAATAAACCCAGTACGCATTGCGAGTGAGGAGCGCACCGCATTCCTCGCACCGCATTACTGAACTATATGACGCCAATAAATTAATATCCAATCGACTCGAGGGGTTACTTAATTGAGCTCGGCTCTGTCACACTAAACTTGTAATCCTGCAAGAATGTTCTGCGCACCACTGTGCAAGGACTGACCAAGCAAGTAGACCCCTGCTGAGGCTTCTGCAGACACCGCTTGCTCCAAGCTAGTGAGACCGCGGGGGTGGCGCCGCGGATCAGCTTACGCTGGTGGTTATAATACCATGTAATGCGCGGAGCTATTTCAATTACCGCGGCTGGCCCGCGTGCCCTCCGCGTTTTGTCGGCTAATCCGCGAACAAAGAGCTCTTATAATTTGAGATGCAAGCTAAGTCCCTGGTTTAAGGTAATTGAAATTTTATTGCAAGTATTGTAGAGAGCGATATGCATTGATATCGGCCAAATGTTGTGCATTGAGTCTACTACCCTGTTTATAAAGATATAAGTAATTCGTTTTGTTAGTTACGAGTAATTTTCGTAGCAAGTTAGTCCCAAAATAATAATGCAACTCGTTACGTTTCCTGCGAACCAATTAGGTAACCAACAAAAACAACTCCAACCGGGCAAGTGGCGTTAGCTGTAGATAATTATAATAACAACACGGCAGCAGCAACAGTAGCGAGGCGCGCTGCCTACACAAACACTGACTTCCGCGAAACACACAAAACGGGCGGAGAGTCCGTCATTATGTGCTTCACATATTGTGCTGGTTTTGGGGAGTTCGCACTAATGTCACGAGTCACTGGTGACGTATAAATAACAGTGACTACGAGTATTATTTTAATGAAATTTATTTATTTATTGAAGATACTTTTCAACGCATCGGTCATGGAATTGTGGGTTTAAGCCGTTAAGCAAGTATGTTTTTGTTAGTGTACACCTAGTTCTTAATCTAGGGTATTCACAATAAGCTACATTCGATGACAAATCTGCCAGTATTCTGACCCAAACTTCTAGAACATGAGTATTCAGAAAGTCGACAAGCGACAGCTCCATTCATAAAATCTTGTCAAAACTTTCTCAAAAAAAGCTCGCACAATATACTCAAGTAGAGCTCTTCAAAACCTTAAGAAAAAACTGCAGTTTATCCAACATAATAGCGGAACAAGAACCGAATCCCATTTAAATAACAATAAGACATTAAAAGTGGTACAATGGCAACAGTGGCATGTTCGGTGACACCGGCTTTGTGTCCCGACTTCGCGCGGCGGCGGCGAGGTGGGCCGCTTGTCACAATATTTTGGGACGAAAGAATAATCTGGGTGTTATCGTAACATTACCAGCGGCTTACAGAGGGTTAACCTTAACCCGTTCCGTGTTCACCACGCCCTGCGAGAGACGTGTAATTTTAGTAATTATCGTCATTGTGTGCATGTTGCAGTTCAGTAGTATTGAAGTTACTCTGCAGAAGGTAATTGTATGGTGTATGTAAATAATCATCTGTTGTGTAGTCAATGTAATTCAATTATTTAATTTTGTTACTTTTTGGCTTTAGACTACTTGCTTTCTGTTCTTCCATTCCGTTATTATCATTGAAATAACTTTATTTATTTACTCTTGACTATTTATAGTACAAAGTATTAGTTTATTGTTTATAGATTATCAACCTTCTCATAATCAACACCAGAATAATTGTAAATTTAATATACTTAACGTACATTTACCAAAATACCTTTTAGTGAAAACCATTTTAAAGCAATTTAGTTATTATCCTTTTATAATTATGCAAACGTTTTCATAAAACACTGATGAATGTAAAGTACTTTAATTAATAAAAACAATTTCCATCATGCAAAGCTGTAAATCTGAATGAAATTAATTAATTAATTGATTTGTAATTAGTGCCGGCGATTGTATCTGTTCAGTTATTATAAAACAAGCTAAAGCGGATAATTTATCGGGACCATTGGAGGGTGCACAGCCCTTGTTCCAACCAAAATCATTGACTCAATACAATTCGCAACCATCAACCAAAAGTACACTCTATTGCTTAATAAATAGGGCTGAAATTCTTTATAAGACTAGGAGAAAAATAATAAGATAAGTACACAATGAAATTAAGATCTTATTATGTAGGTGGTATGGTTTTGTTTCGCTTGATTAGAGGCCGGGAAAGAAGCCGCGGGCGGTGCGCGCTCTAGTGATGGCACAAATCATACTTATCGGAGATTTTCATTTGTTACACCTATTATTTGCTTTGATTGATTAAAGTGACGTAATGACCCGCTACAGTAATGTTATGATGGATGTGACGAGCTCCAAACATGATACACTTGGTTTGGGATTCAGACACATCTTATTACAAAGATTAATTAAGACATCCGTCAGCTGTCCTAACCAGTATAAGTCACCTATAGTACGCTCTTGAAAGTACAATGTATAAAAATATCTATATGCGGAACCAGGAGGATACCTTGTAATTTTCAAGACCGTGTTAACATTAAATTAACGCAGTAACCGCAGGTGGCTAGAATTTCAGATGACAGATATAGTATACCATAATGGGCAACAGGGAGAGCCAATTACTATATTTATTTTCTTTTCGAACGTAAATAGAAAATCATGAAATATGTGTAATTAATAAATTCGATAAGTCGAGTACCAGCGCGGCACTAAGTACATCCCTAGTCTGTAGGGGGTCGAGCAGTTAATAGCAGGCAGTTAGCGACCTTTGTACGACGTGTGAAGTGAGCACTAGTACACGCGGCGGAACTGCCACCACCAGCCGGCTGAGACCTCCCGCAACCCCCGCGGCGCAACCCAAACCGCACTACGGAGGGAATAACGTACGCAATACCAGAGCTCCATATATTTTGGTCAACGACAATGCTGTCGTAATACCAGGTTAACCTGACCCCTGAACCCTATGTAAATGTTCCTATGAATAACTTTATGGGGAAGGCTTTGGAGGTCTTCATGTATTGGCTGTGGATGTGTACGAGTAGACGCGAGTGAGCCGCGGGCGAATATTGCAGAAGCTTGTCCGCTTTTTTTACATGATCAACTAATTTACGATTTTTCTATTGTTCATTTCCAACTACATTCGTGTTTCTTATCAATTGTATTCAAATGTAGAGGAAATAAGGAAAGGTAAAAAAAAAAAATTTTTGCAGTAACTAAAAACGTGTCAAAGAGGTTTAAAAAGTTCAATAGTATTTCTCTTAGGATACTGGCTATTGAATATTCATGCTAATAAAAATATTATGGTGTGGGGTGTAGGTTACTGCACCACAGTTGTTATGTCTAGACGGCAGGCCTGGCCAGCAAGTTCCAACATTAGACAAACTGTATGTACGGCCAAACTTGCCAAGTATGCAGGCAGTAAGACATCGCAGGGCGCCGCCCGGGGGAGGGGGTAAGGGAGGGGATGTTATCACGAGCCCACAGAAAACGATAAAAAAACCAATTGGCATTCACGCCGCCGGCGAGCTTTGATGTTCTCGTAAACACACACACACAGACACATAATGTTTGTTGAAGACACACACACACACACATCCAGTACAATCTTTACGTGGGTTAGATGTGGATAACTTTCCCTCTAACTTGGTTTATGTACTATCATTGCGGTGCTATTCTCAAACACACGAAGTGAATGCAAAACTCTTGAGATTTTCTTTATTTTTGTATTTGTCCTCTTTGTGCACATTTCTGAAGGACAACAGTGACCAAACTCGTTTAGCCCAGTAATTAAATGGATTTGTCCGTTTTAGTAAATCTGACTCCAAATACTGGATATTGAAGCTAGATTCACTTTTCAGAGAAGCTACCTCTTAGGCAGTGTCCTTTCATTAAATACTTCAAATGATTCCTGCACCCAGCTCCTGCATCCTGGCAGCAGCAGCCACCGGCCACAGTCTGACCGCATTCCCCGGCGGCCAGTCCACGGTCCACGACAATTAACTTACAATTAAGTGCAAATGTCGACCTACTTCGTGACGTCACTGCCCTATTTCTCTTGACCGATCGCCGTTATTAACTGCACTTGAATGATTCACATTTTTCTATTGATGCTTGCTAGTCAGCATCGGATTTACATTTTAAAGTGTAGAGGAATATGGCTATGTATACTTTACCGACTGTTTGGAGAGTATACGCATAACTTGGTTTCCCAATAAACTGTATTTCGCTTTCGATCCACTCCTCATTATCTATTCTTTATCGTCTTCCTCCCAATACATCTCTCATCTCGCCAGAAAATATTCTCATTCATAATCTCTTGATAGGGACCCAATTTTACTCAAGTATAACTCAATTTCCCGTACATTTGTGTGGCAGCGGGATTGTGACAGTTAATCAATTAGCGGGCGGCTGACGCGGTGGCCTCATTAAACGCCTCATTGCCTCTTCGCCTGGCTCTGAAGAAATTGTGAGCTCATACAAAGACGGAGAGAAGCGATCCCGCCCCGGCCGGGGACACACCGGGGAATTGGATCACGAGATGGATACACTAGCGCGCTGATACCTATGCATGCAAACATTTAATAGTGCTCTCAGTCAAAATTCAAAATAGCTCCAACATTTTAAGTGTGATAGCTACTACCGTCATATATGAGTTACATATTCTTTATTAATAATATAGTTTCTGTGTCTGCATCGTGCCAAGTAGAGCTGTGCCAAATTACCCAACATTCGATGTCTGCTAACTGCTCCTTTGTGTATACTAACTATTAAGTGGGCGTTTCATATGAATCTCAATTTAGCTACCTCTTATGTTTCGGAGGCATACCAACATTTGATTCCTATGTGTAATTCAAGCAGAATGTAATTTTGTTGAGCACGTTATTGGCAGATGCTGCTGGCTTCAAAACATTGCATTTTTTTAAATGTTTCCTTAGCTAAGTATGTTGCTCCCGTTGTGTACCTAGACTTAGTATCTGCGAGGCTGGCTGGGCTCGGCAGAATCGTTTGTCATTAATTAACAATAAGCGCGGCTGAGCACCGCCGCCGCGGGTGCTTCCGAGCCGGACGCGCGGCCGCCCCGGCACCGCGCCGGCATCACACCGGCATCGCACCGGGATAACAAAACCACGTAAAGTCGCTAATATCAATAATACTCTTACTTTATTGACTTAACTTCTTAAGTGCCCCGGAAACTAAGACTTTCAGGACACATCTAGACTTTGCTCATTTGTGAGAACTGTCATCTCACTTGGCTGCAAGGAGTAAAAATAATTTAATTCATGAAAATGTTCATTCCATTAGGTTTTAATTGGCACCTACATAGCAAAAGAAATGCAAATTTGTGAAATATCAAGTTATGTAACGGTATGTTGCGATCGCTGAGTAACGCACCCGTATACTACTCTCATGCAACTCTAGAGCAGAAGTTTCTTGTTTTTGTTGTAACGCTTAAACTTATAAGAGTTATGCTAAAATTCTGACGGAGCTATTTACATTTGAATAGAGACACAGCAATCAAGCGAAATAGGCCACTAGAGTGAAGTAGCACGGCTTAATAAACCAAATAACTGTTTAGTTAATAAAACACCTCGGAGGTGCAGCAAATATTCGGGTTATTTCAATGAAGTAATTTAACCCTCGCGCCGCTCTCGTAAACAAAAGCGCATTCCTCGGCGATGGCTCAACACCCGCGCCACGCATTGTCCGCGAAAACCTGCTAAATGCTAATCCCGGAACATTCGACCCGGACCCCCCCCCCATCACCCCGCGCGCCCTGCCGCACACCCGGGCCTCCCCGCGATCCTAACGCTCCGCTGGGTTCAATTCTAATGGGGTTTTTTAAGAAACGCAGAATAATCGTTGCGAGAAGAAAATTAAGCCATCTTGGGTTAAAAAGTCCAAAAGTGGAGTGTGTCGGGGCGAGCGCGGGGGTGAGGCAGGGCCGTGCGGCGGGGAGGAGGGGGGGTGACACAGGGGGCGAGCTATAGATTTTTCGGGGTGCGTTTTGTCGTCGCGTGAAAACAAGCGTTTAGACGATACTGTTGTTACAATTACCGAGTAACGTGATACGATACAGTTTACTGTGACATTTCTTATATCACCTAACAATTACACATTTCTAGAATCTGTGAAGGATATGCAAAGAAAGCGTTTTGCACCTTGAGATACACACTAGACGAAATTAAATCTTTGTTACAGTACAGTCAAAATTAATAATATTACAAAAAAAGTGCATAATTTTTTAAAAGGTACCAGTAATGAGCAGAAAATCATTATAATTTTTTTATGGTTTTACTATTAGCCTTCACAATATAGAATTTAAGCTAAAACCAATTTCATAAAATACTCCAGAATGTGATTTAAATATTCAGTGGCGGGTGCTACGCCGGCTACGAGCCTCGCGCTACACTTCCATTGAAACCAGATCTGTGTGACGACAGACAAACTGTTACTAACAGGTTAAGTGGGTCACTGTGCTCGCTCTTTATTTTCTACGCCTACAGTAGGCTTACTAACTATAACCTAACCATTAGTGTACGTTTATGCAGTCCATTGTTATCGATCACACAGAATTCGCTACAAGAGCTACGCCGACTTCTCTTCAATAAGTTAGCTTTCATAACAAAATAGCCATATCTTTGCCCGTTACCAAGAAACAGACAGCGAAATATTATCCATAACTCTAATAAATATATAAGGACTATAACAAACTCATTACGAGTTATACGTTAATAAAATTTCCATAATAACATCATACTGCTATAGCGTTAAATAACTCATTGTAAATAAGAGCCCAATTTATATTCAGCCTCGGGGATATTATCATAATCGGCCCTTGCTTTGGCAACCTCGCGGGTTAGAGCGAGATGGCTGATGTGAAAGTGCAGTCATTGAAGAGGGACGGATGTCGGCTATTTGGCTTCAGCTGAAATATGAGCGAGATGTTAGGTTTTTATTGGAGTTTTCAGTGTGTAATGGGGGTACGGCATTAAGGGAATATTTGGGGGTTGATTATTGGAGGCTGTTCGCGCGTCTGTGTGACCTGGTCGGATTTATTGTTTGTTGAGAGCGATGCGAGAGCTCGTTCATCCTGTTAATGTTTATAAAGTATTCAACATGATCTTTTTGAGTAGCCAAAGAATAAGGGTTGTAAAACATCTATACTTATCAGTTTCTGCTGTTTTTTTAGGCTTGTGTTTAGTCGGTTGATAGTTAATTTCAGTGCTATTGCAAAAATAAACTAAATTCGACAATCACCTAACTAAATCTCATTCGTAACACTTTAATACTAAAAGAATACATTAACTGTAAATTAAACGTGCCTACGTTTAGCCGTGTTAAATTAATATTTTACTCAAAATTCTAATTAACAATTCTGTGCGCTAGTTCTGTCAGCTACAAAAGATATAATTTAATTAAAACTGTTGTCTTTTCAAGTTGTGAGATTACAATTTTAAATCGGGCGCGACAATGGAACCTCTTTGCTAAGCGGACAACACTTTATGATAATTTAAGAGCTCACATTTAATTATTCTGTTACGAGACAAATACAACAGCTTGTGCTTTACCTAACTGAGTACTGGCACAGTAGTTACGTAAAGAGTGCTGGGTATTATTATACTGGTGTTATGATATTGACAGGTAATGCTAAGAGGACTAATCCTATTTCTACCCAATACTTTTAATTTTATTAATATGTTAAAACCACGGAAATATTAAACGTCGTATTCCTATCTTCTGCTTATGAAGAGTCTACATTGCAGATATGAATGTGACGTGATTGGCATGTACAAGAATATTTGATCCCCACCTTATACAAGACTCTTTGCCAGACAAACCACTAAACACTCTACACACAACTATATATATATATATATATATTGTCATCAATATAAAGGCTACTGTTGGTTTAAGCTATCGATGCACAGTCAGACGCTAGTAACCCTAAGCCAGCAAAGTGTCGGCTCTCTTCCGCAGCCAGTATTTAAGTATATTCTTAATTCTGTGTACAAAGTGTTCAACACTTTACACTAAAAAGTAATACCCGCGGGAAATCTCGCACCTCTGAGAGGTCGAGTGTCCTCTATTATTGTTGGCCGCGCCGCACGCGAGTCTGAACTCTACCACCCATGCGCTAAAGTCGTGATTCAGTCTGTAGGCTGATAGTTTAGTTTTCAGGCTAATTAGAAGCGAGGGAGGCAGTTGTGACGACTAAATAAATTTAAACTCTAACGCTAGGCACTACGATATACATTGGTGTTCACGCCTCACTTATTGTTTGTTTGCCGACTGCGGTGCTACTGAAATACGTTTGTAGGTTCTTCTGTGTGAGCAAAAGTTTCATATTTAAATTTATTTCCATAGTTAAATATTCTTCATTTCCATACTGAATAAAATGAAGCTTACTAGAAGTATGGTCATCGCCGCTATTATAAGCATGACTAACGATTACATTACGAACGATATCCTAATATCGACATTATTTTTACTTTTAACAATCTTTATAATCGATTCTTAGCAAGCCTTACTTTCGAAAAAGTGTTTCTTTACGGATTTTCTCGTCATTTACTTTATCATAGCTCTCTCCGTATCCTTCTTGACGACTCGCATATATTCCGCTGCCGCTGCAGGCATACCTGGGTGTCGGCACTAGTCGTGTAAAACTAGCTATTAGCGTCGCGCGGCGCCGCTCTTTGTGCCGAGGTGTCGGCCCGAATGCTCTCCACACCCTCGCCGCACACAGCGGCGCGCCGTACACACACACACGCACACAGACACGTGTCGAGTAGATCGCGGCTCCCACAGCTTTGTTCAGCAAATACTAATTGTTGTTTTTATCTTTGATTCGTTGCAGTCTTCTAGCACCGAAGCTTCTACACCATATGGCGAAAAATTACCGATCTGCAGGCTGTAGTAAGCAGCAGTCCTCTTTACGTTACGTTATACAGGGCAAGGCTTGTCATAATCGCGTGAATTGTCATTCATAAAAAATTATATGAACTATTTTTGTCCCACAATTCCATTTGAAAAAGCAAACGATTAAAAAGACAGCTTTTCAGTTGCTGATTTCATTAAATAAAAACTTGAAAATGACAAAATAAATTCTTATAATTTTTGTTAAATAAAAACAGTGTCATTAGGTAGAGACATAATTAAAGAACATATTAATTTGCTCGGCACACAGCCGCAGTGCCTACATAGTTGATTAATGTATGTAGTTATAGTATTTGCCAAGTGAAGTGACTCAATACTGTGCCAGACTGGCGGACTCGTTGACTTTCCGTGACCGAGAACATACAACTCAATGTTATTTAACATACACACACGCGCTAATTATATAGTTAAAGTTAGGTAAAACAAACCAAGCATTCAGACCCAATAATCTTAGCTTTAAAACATTCGATTTTGTGAGCTGCTCAGGCCCATGACTGGCGATGACTTTAGACATAAGGCTGCCTACGTCCTCTCTTTGCCTCAAGATACCATTGAAACAGTCTGGACATAGTAATGACTATAGATTCATTATACTTTCTCTATAAACCTGAGAGCAATAAGTATGGGATCAACTTGCGCACGTCACAGACCCCCGCACCGCGGTGACTCACCCAGTACCCACCTATAACGAGTTATAACAAGACGCATTACAATCTTATCGTGTTATCCGCATTATTAAATAGAACAGGTTATAAACTTGTCATAAATATCATTTTTCTTTGATTACCATGTATCTAGATTTTCCTTATAATTATCTGCCAATCATAACAAATGATTATCGTAAAATATAGAAATGTCATGAACTGGTAATTATTATTTTAGTTTTTCAGTACTTTAAATGCATTCTTTTGCAGGTAATTAAAATATGATCCGTACGTACAGTTGTGAGCCCACGACACGTCGCGGTATCGGCGCGGCGCGGCGTGCGACACGCCGACATATTACACGCGAGAGCAAGGAACACGAGGTAGCGATGGAGACAAGTTCTAACATATACCTTCAGGTACATATACTATGTGTAATATAATGGAAGCTAGAACACCGCTCAGCTGTTTATGAGTTGTTCCTATTTCACATCTCTCGTATTTTTAGCTATTATGAATGAAGCTGTGGTAATTTATAAATAAACTTGCAATCGCTACCCGCCTTCACTGGCACCACACCCTAACAAACTGGTTGTAGAGAAGGGTTAGCTCGCACACAAACACACCGCAACGGAACTCATTATGTGAGTCGTGCGCGTGTGTGTGTGTGTGTGGAACAGCGGTTATGCGAACCAATAACCGACAACCCTTTCGGGTTAGGAGTCAACACCACAACTAGATACGCGATGCTAAAGATAACAAAACCAGGTCTTAGTACTTTAAAATATTATGAGTCATCCAACGTTTCATGTGAGTGCAAAACATGAGTCACTCAATCAATTTTACCGACGACTTACTTAATTAGCCGGGTACTGATAAGCTAATAACCCCTATCAATATTAATATCTTATTTAAAGCATGCCAATCATCATTTTTGATGGTCATGTCCTGAACGACGGTAACCACTTACGTTTCTTACGGCTTTAGATAACTAGAGGATGGCCATGAACTATGAACGGTTCACCTCCATAAATTTACTGTCAGTACAATATGTTCCAATAGAATCAGATGAATATCAATTCCTTTTACCCATTCCCTTAACACAGAGATCAGACGATCCGGAAGCGATCATGAATGTTCGCGCATCAGTCAGTGTGTTGTGCCCCGTGCAGGGGTCCGCGGGTCGCTAATAACCCCGCTAATGTGCTTGTCTAATTTGTAGCGCCGCGATCGATGCGGAACCCGGAAACATATGACCCACATCCAGCATTATCCAGCCTCGCACTCGCAGTTACATTATGAGATAAAGTAACAGCTATAGAAGAAAGTTACGAAATTGTGGAATTGAAAGAGTCATGTTTGGTAAGGCCGCTTGATGTCACGTGATAGAGGTTTAGGTTTCTCATACTCACGGTAAAGAACAGAGTGGTCCATCCATCTATCAGTAAAGCGTCGAGTTGATCTACTGAGCACTCAAAATTCCATCAGTCTTATTAACATCCACGGCCTTCCTGAATTGAGCGTGTATATAATGAGTGAGCAGAGCAGCAGCCGCGCGAACCTGACGCTGCTGACGTCACGCGTGACTCCATTCATCAGAACCAAAACACAACTCTGTCAATCAAGCCAAGGTGGCGAATGACCACTAATTTAGTGAATAGCCCTGTTCTGATCCACTAACCCTTTATCAGACATCTCGCGGGACAAAGCCGCTTTATCTGGGCCTCTTTGTGTCCCACAATGGGCCATTCTGTGAGGTGTGAGTCGAACCACTCGCCTTTCAGTGAATCATGAAAGCTCGTGTTGTTTTTTTGGTGAGGTGTGGGATTGTGGCTCAATCCAATGCTCTTTAAATCTAACTCGACGCTTTGTGTACACCTAAGTAGGTGTGTACATGTCCTTTGTGCTGCTGTAGAACTGCAGGCCTCTTGTCCGCGACCTGATCTCTCGTCCACCTCGCTCGGACTGAGTTTTGTTTAGTTTAGTATTCAAAACAAACACAAATTTATTATTATGTGTTTATTACTGCCCTTCAAATCGATCACATTTCCACCGTTAGTCATAGAAGCCGTCGTTGGACAAAAAAATCTAGGGATATCGGCAACTAGCACTGCCTTGAGCATGAAGTACTAATGTCACCAAATACGGACCATACTTACACGAACAAACAAAATTTACATTAATAGCTACCAGTTAAAGTCTCAGTGTGCGCTGATAGAATGTATAGAAAAAAAAACGTCAGCTTGTTACTGTTATCAAAGAACACAAGAACAATATTTATCTTTGAATGTCAAATTATTTTCATGCGTCATTTTCGTGCACCGTAACGCGAGCGCGCGTGACATATAGCTTCACTATACCTGCGGCTATTACGAATATTAGCCGCATGAACATCTACCTAACACATCTTTAATAATTTTCACATTTTCAATCTTTGTTTTATTTTTCATTTTCCCTTGTAGATGACGCCACCAAATGAATCCTTGACTTTGTAAGTCATGCCTTTACAGCCGTATTTCTTAGCTACCTTACTACATAACTATAACCTAACTAGCAACATTCATTATAAGCTTCCTGAATTACAACTTTTCACTATCCATATTAATTTCTTTTCTTCGATATTACTGTCACCAGATAATTAAACCGTTTCATTAATCTCGTCATTAAATAGTTCTGCTCATCACAACGGTAAGTTAATTAATAATGTAGGCGGTGTCGAGTACTCAGGCGGCGCGGGCGCAGCTCCGGGAGCATTGTGCACGAGCGCATTGTGTCTGCTGAGCTCTTGACTCACACGTGCCTACTAATTACATAATTAACTTTATCAAAAAACCTATAAGCAGATACGACCAATCAATCTGACAATCTTATGGTCTGCAAATTACAGTGCTGGTGTTAGGCACCGTCACTCTTATACTTAATACAGTGCACGATTCAAAACATATTCATCATCATCATCATCATCCACAGCCTTTATCCTCCCACTGCTGGGCATAGGCCTCCCCTTTTTCGTGCCAATTTCTACGGTCCTCTGCTAGCCTCATGAACATCTACCAAACACTATCTAAAACACATAACTTCAGATAAAAAAAAATCCCCCGAAGTTCTGTTGTTGAAGATATCGAATTAAAACTGTTAATAAAGATTATAATATCTTGCTATCTTTTACAGCTTATTAAATTAAGACAAATCGATTGACGTAAATAACTAAATTAGTTTGCGCGTTTGATTGTTGAATGTCACAGGGAAACACACACATGTACACTTACTATTCAAGACATAAAACTCTTTTGCGTCACGCACTCTTGTAAAACAGAGAAAACCACTACAAAACTGAGTCACTATTGTTTGAGGTAAAATAATAAATAATTTGACAGATACCGATACGTAGATAATGTAAATATAATAAGTAGTAGAAAATGTCTAGTGAGATAGTAGCGGCGTTATCGGTGTGTGCGCGGCACCGTGAGTCACGGCGCGGCGCGCGGCGCCTCGCGACAACACCAACAATCAGTGCAGGTGGGAGATTAGAAGACAATATCTTATCTGAGATGCTCACTGTCTAATCAACTATCTCTTTATAATTTAGCATCTATAAATATGACTTATATCTAATAAGGAAACTGAATATATACCAATCCAAATTAGATATCGTTGCTTTCTAAATTATTTTTCTTTTTATTTATGCTGATAGCCATATACTGTGATGATGAGAAGGAAGCGAAGCAAGCCTGTAGTGGGACGCTTATAGCTAGTAGCAATGAGAGATTCAAGAGTAATTCGCAATCATTAAGAAATACAAATGCATATATTTGAATCCTAAAGCCATCGATCATATTTTTACGGAAATTCCTTTAAATATGGTATTTTCTAACAAAACTGTCTAGATTAAAAGTAATCACTGGATAATTGTTAATAGCTTTCACAATCTCCGATAAGAACCGTCTTATTAGGTAACAATTCTCTAAATAACAGTCTACTAGAAATAGTATTTTGTTTACATAGAAGAATACGGGGATTAACGCGAATGTTACCTTGATTAGCCTATATGATTATGCAACGCGAAAGTTTAAATATAAGTACAGTATTTAGTGTTGGTATGATCCTGATTAGACACAAGAGTCTAGTTGAAACAAGTCAAATGTATTTTTTCCCTAATCACCTCGTCATGACGATCACGTACAATAGATATATTAACATAGATAGTATATTGGTTTATTTATAGTATTGGTATATAACTGATATGGGTAGATATCGTATTGAGATTATACATGCGTGAGTCACAGTTTAAGTACGACGCAACTGAACTCAGTAGCTTTTACTCATTACGATCCTTTTTTCCTCATTTATTTATTTGTTTTTGTTTACAGACCACTCAATCATAATTAATTAATTTGTACCTATTTATGATTTTCATAACTAATAACTCTCATTTTTTAACTAAAAACCTAAAATTAGTTTTCCTTAACGATAGATTGTGAAACTTCATAATTAAGGCTTTAACATAAAATGAATAATATATTTAAACAGATTTATTTAGTGTTACATGGCAATTAATAGTGTTCTCGTTGTAACTCATTTTAAAAAACTAAGAAGAAGACTTGACGAGTAACAGATTTAGGCAATTGATCAGCGATTGTCTGAATTTAATAATTCAATCAAACGAATTTACTATTTTCTTGTTATTACACCTCTAATAAATAAAGCTTAATAATGTTCTAACATCTAATCATAGGCTCAAAGGAACGAGCAAGACATTAGACACTTTAGGCAAAAATGCCGTAAAATGGACTCTAATTTTTTTCTCGTGGCGGATATAAGATTATTTTGCAATTCGTGCTGAACAGATATCGTAATAATTAACCAATACGCATATTATTATTGATACGAACACGATAGTATATCACATGAGCCTTGAGTGCAAGGCTGTAGCGCCGCGCGCCCGACGGCAAACGTCGCCGAGAGAGGAGAGCCGGAAACTAATCACAGGCAGGCTTAAATATGTCTCTTAAGATTTTGGGCATTGTTACAACTAACATACTTTATTAGACCCAGCTTTAAAAGTAATTAACAGTTTCAAAACCACAACTATTGCTACGGTAATTATGAAGTCGAAGTTTACAAAATATTGTAGCGAATAAAATATTATGTTAATAACCGTGTAACATCTCGAAGAAAATAATTATGTTATCTCTTTTTTTATTTGTTGTTTCATATTTCATGCGAAGTTTAAAAACTATTACTTAGTCATAATTTAAGCAACCGAAATCGTAAGATTAGCACACGGCAATTTATATTAGAAATAACATGAATCTGAATCATGTTGTACAATAATATTAAAGAGGTTTATAACTTCTAGCACTCAATCATCTAGAATCGATGGGAACAACAATTAACCACAAAAAGTATTTGAGTACTTATAATGGTTGTGATTAATAAGCTCATAGTATTGTTCTGGTTTAGTGAAGACAAGAGGCCCGGGCACAGGAGTCGGGCTCGGTAACCGGAGCCGTCGGTACGTCAAAGCGGCTCGTATTGTACGCTAATTAACAAATAAGACAAAAACGCTAATTAAACGCGAGCGCACAATACCGCGAGCGCGAATGTGGCGCGACTTGAGCGACAGTCGTTGTGCTGAGACTACACCGACGAAGGAACGCTGCCGCCTCGCCGCGCGCCGACGGGATGCACAAATATTGGTCAGCAATTTTCTTAGTAACAACCCTTAACACTAAGGTTTAAGCCTAATAATATCGTTACAGTTTAAGTGAAGCTTAACTCAACCAGGAGATCTAGGAGAACTTAATTTTAAGTTCTCCTAGGAAATCTTTTCACACGGATATTGTTTAGAGTGTATGGACCTCTAGTAAAGAAGCCGTAAGCTGGTGGTGTGTAGGACTCACCGGGCGGCGGGTGCAGCAGCGGCGGGCCGGGCAGGAAGGCGGCCGCCACCGCGGCCTGCGCGTTGAAGGCGGCGGCGTAGGCCACGCGGCTGGCCACGGACGCGGGCAGCGGGAACTGCGGCGTGTACCCGCGGGGCTCGCGGCTCTCCGACAGGTTCAGCACGCGGTCGTTGTCGCGAGACTCGAAGTAGCGCTCGCGGCTCTCGCCCCGGTCCGACAGCCCCAGCAGCTCCTGGATGGCGAACGGAGATCGCTGCGGCGCGCGCGGCGCACTCGCGTTCGCGCTCATCGCTTGCATCGCGTATTAAGCGCTCTCTCGCTTGTGTGTACTAGGCTTTACTTTTACATTACTGCTATAAATACTTATATTTTCTTGTTCCTTATCGTTATAATTATCACAATTTACTTAGGTCGTTTTTTCAAAAATATTTTTAAAAGTAAAAGTTTTAATTATAAACGCACTTTCTGTAAGTTTTTTTACACTTCCTACTTATTTCAATTACTTTTTTTTACTTCAAAATTAGGCCTAAGCATTAGGCAGAATGTTGGGAAATTCATAAAAGTAGATGAGGAGTTTTCCGAGACGGTGGAAAATTCGCGAAAATATATCGTTTGTTATAAGTGGAGGTGATCGCGACACGAGCGCTCGCCGCGGCGTCTGCAGCGCTTCTGTCCGCGGCGCCGCCGCGCCGCCCGTCGCTTTGTAAAAACGAGAAAACCCCCCTGGAGTCACGGACAGCGCGCGCTCACTGGCGACACGCCGTAAACAGGCAGCGCCCGCCCCGCGCCCCGCGCCCCCGCGCCCCACCGCCTCGCGCCCATAGAGACGTAAGCGCCGCGCCCGCCGCGCTCACTTACGCCGCATGGCGCTGGCGGCCGCAGGCCCGCGCGGGCGGAGCCTACTAATAGCCAATACGGATATTTTGTTACCGCACTGTATTGGCCAGATTTCTTCGCGGGACACGCCTACTCAACGTCGTGCTACCTGAAATGGAACTCTAAGCTTTCCAGTTAACTACTAAAGTGCGTCGTGTCGCGGCGGTTGATTTAATTTTGATTAATTGTAAGAAATGAATAGGCTCGGGTGTGTGCGGCTCGCGCGAGGCTCGCCTGCGTCTGCTCATAATGCTGCATTATCAATCATTGGTCGTTTGGGTCGCGCGCACACCACCTCGTAATGACGCATTACACCTACCTCACTACTTGTACCGCACCGGTTATTAAATTTTAATGGCAGTCACTTGATCATCAGTATCTTCATAATGTCTTATTACACTAGGCCGCTAGATTCTACTAACTGATCACTATGTCAACTCATTTAAATCAAGTACAAAAATAATAAAATAATTGATATTTTAATACTACCAAATTGAAATGGTTATACCTTATTAAATATATGTATACATATAGGGGTATATGCATGATTTCAAAGAATCAAAGAACGGAAAATAAACTATTACAGTATATTTAAATAAATAAAATGGACAAAATTCATGAGTACTAAGCGTACCTAAGTGTCCGTACCCTATAGATGTATAGGATAAGGATGCTAATAGTTATGTTACAGGTAGCTAGCTCAGCTGTAATAAGATCCACTTTCCGCATAACTAGTTAAAAAATTAGCCAGCTAGGTTTCCATAAAAAATAAAATCAGGTTTGAATTCAACATTTGAATAGTAAATGAAATTTGGATTTTCTAAATGGTTTCTAAACAATAGTGTTGCACTTAATTATTAATTAAGACATACACACAACATTCAATAACGCTAGCGATGTTTACAGGTTTATGTTTGAGAGTTTCACGAAACAACTCTACCTATTTAGGAACAAGCGGTAAAAACACTAAATTGAGATGTAAGTAGTTATTGCATGTGGCTGATATTAGCTCGTATACCTACCTACAATTAGCATATTTTGTTTATGAAGGTTCAACCATTTGTATACTAGTTATTTTTTTTCATATAACTCTATACAATGAAATGCAGGTTTATGCGTTGAGAATAATTATTATATATTTTTTCTATTTTAGGAGAGACAATTTTAGGCTATCGTAAGTATTGTAAAATGGCAATACATTAAAATACTTTTGCTGTTTAAGAGAAGACTTGTAAATATTCTTACGGATATATTGCTGCAAACAATAAATAGAACTATTTTTCTATACCATTATCTTAACTAGATTTAAAATACAATCATAATCGGCACACTTTACATTATTCTGTAGATAAAGGTGAGACACACAACAATAACTAAGTTACCAGTGCCCGGTCTGTGGCCAGCTGCACACCATCACTATTAGATCTGAGTTAGTTTGGGACACGCTGTATAATAGAGATTGTTGAAGTCATTACTTTGCAACAAGAAGTTCTGTTCTATGGATGTAAATAAATATCAAACGTAAATAAGGATACTATTTATATATTCAATACAGAAAAAATGTAAGAAACCTATATTACACGAAAAAAAATGCTTTAAGTAGCTTTTTATAAGGATTTAGCTTTTACTGGTGTCTGCTACAAGTAAGCATATAAAAATGTACCAACATAAATTGTTAGAAAAACTTTAACACACACACTGAAAGCTTTCCTTGGATTAGATCAAATGTGATCCTTTGTGCAACTACAGAATACTAGTATGGAACTGGGAAGCAATAAAAACCGCAAGACTATGTCATGACAGACTTCAAAATAAAAGTCGGGAAATACTGTTGATGTTAACAAGTTAGGTACTTTTGGACTGGTCAAACGGTTTTGTTTGTCAACAACAAATTGATTGGACGTGACTTTGACTTGTATTGACAATATTTATTGACTTTTTCCTTCAGCTGCACCCCTCACATAAATGTACCTCGTCTTCGGGTCCTGGCAAACCCATCACAGATAATTCTCCCATCAAATCTCAATATTAAATGAACACGAAAACTAACTTGCCTACCAATTAAGTATCATATTATTATGATTTCGATTTTGTTTTGACGACGGGTAGTAATAATCATGTGCATATACCACATTTATTCATATACCTAGCCTTTAGTACTAACATTATAAACTTAGACACAGATTGATGGCCCGTCATGTCAAAAAAACATTCACACCGACAGCCGCTTTTTGCAGCGCATCAAAATTATGTTTGTAATAAGTCAGTTATTTGATCTGTGAAGTAGCTACAGGAGCGAGAAGGTCCGTTCCCACAGCCCACAAGTGATGAAGGTCATTTGTCGAGCAGTGCGGGCTCCGCGGTACAGGTGTGCGCGAAGGCGGCGTCGCGGCACAATGGCGGGCCGTGTCCTGCGCCCGCGCACAATCGCCCCGCCTTTGTGTTGTGACAGGCGCTGACGGTTCACACGACGTCGCGGAACTCCTCGTTTTGTGGAGCCTCTACAGTTTTTGTGGCTCTATGGCTTTGTTGGCGTGACGGTGTCTATTACTCTGTCTGCTGTGTGGTGACTTGAGACACTACGGCTCATTGTACTCGGAAAGAACAAGCTAGTAGGGTAGGCAGCGATACAACCACATACTAACGAGGGCTTTCTTAAAGTTCGCCTAGAATACATCTAGATTAAAACTAACCAGCATATCAAAAGCGGTTCCACGGTTAGTTTTATGGTACTTTGCCAACGTTATTCTTCCTTCCCAATTTCATTTATTTTATATAGACGTATGGAGTAAAACAGATTTGTTATCCAAAAGGTATACATTGACATAGTCAATGAATTCAATAAATGCTGATATTAAGTTTATGTTCACATTATTATGATGAAGTGTATGAAATTACTCACATAGAGAAATTCAATTTTTGCTCCATATTATTTTATAGGTCCTTTACGTTAAATAAGGGCATTCACAAATTTCGAAAAGCAGTTGTAGGATATTCTCCACTCTCAAATCGTTATTAAAAAAAGTTGACTAAGATATTGATCTAACTATACATAATATGAAATCAAATGCAACCCGACGGACTCCAACACGCTTAGAACTCGTACTCTATGGTGGTTTTCTAAAAATTCAAAAGTATTTTATTTTTCCGTTGCTAGTAAAAATATATTTTACCATCTACATATTTTAGAAGGACGAATTAATATCAGTTTACAATAAACACGAAATAATTCTAAATCAGTAAACCTACTATGTACCAACAAATCTAAAAAATGTTGTAACAAATTGACTTGTGTATTAATTCTTATTAAATGTGAAAATAATTAAGTTCTTACAATTCTTGTAGCATGTATTTCGACGGAGAAATTAGAAGAAAGGAAGGATTTGCCAAATATTCTATCAAAATGAAATAGTGCTGTACCTACATACTGGATGAATTTCGTAGATATTCACACCTAGCATAACCTTGACTTTCTAAGTTTATTTTATGAAAATATATATATATTTACTAGCAAAAATAAACATATAAACATTTCCATTGCAAAGCATGGAATTATTCAAAAATGTTTGTAAATAATAATAAAATTCTTTTCTAAATAATATCTAATAAATAGTTGTCGTTCTGTTTGCGTAACTGACTCTCATGGTCGATGTTTTTAACCACTAAACATTATACGTAGGACAGTTTAAATGCCTAGCTTTTTCGAAAGCTAACAGAAACTACAGAATTTAACTAAAGGCCTATTTTACGAGAACTGTTTGTCTTTTTATCGTGCGATTGCATACAGCACAGTATCTGAGTTTATAACGCCCGTAGGCTTATGACGTAGCTTTGCACACCTTTAGAAAACTCTTAGGTTTGCTGTTCTCAACGCGATGTTTACTTTTGCCGTCATTTGCAAAAGATAATTACACTGTAATACAACACATGACATCGAAAAGATACTTTGATTCGATTCCACAACCTTTAACTTGACGGACTGAGCTCATATGACTGAGTTGTCCCTATTCGTTATTCCTGTAGTGGCTGCAATGTTTATCACGTAAAATACTTGAAAAAAATTGGTTCCTTTAAAAACACAAATATAAAAAGCTAAATTAAATGATGAAAAGTTAGTGAAAAAAAAATACAATTATTTCTAATAATAACACCGAACCCATACTCAAATATTACGTTACAATATTCTAGCAAAGATATCTTCTATGAACTCAACAATTAACAAGATATTTTCAAATGATAAACCAGACGACGACAACTGAAAGTAAAAAATAGTTATTTTTTTTTTTAAATAAACTGTATTAATTTATATAAAGGAATATCATGAAGTGACGCCGTGAAGCTTAAGCGAAAATTCGCGAAAACATGTGCCGTTTATAAAACTATTAACATACGGAACAAATTGGAAAATAGCCCGAATTGAAAATAATAGTTACAAATAAAGATGTGTAATCTAAGTATTTTACAAGTCATTTTTGACTGAGACACGCTATGACCAAGCAGTAACAACTTATACATAAAACACAAATATTGCTGTAAACCCCCAACTTATTCGGCTCAGCCGGGAGATGAACACATACATGAAATGCTCACCACATATTGGTATTTACCAAGTTTCCGTAAACATCTTTCGAGCCCAAATACTGGAGTCTCTAAAACACAACAGTGTTCTTGCTAAGTCATGTAAGAGCTTTGTGATCTTTGTTTTTGTTAAAATTAATTCAATGTTGTTTTCTTCTTAACTTTTGTTTATCCCGATATTTCGTTGTTATAATTAGACTAGATGTTGCCCGCGGGCCCGCCCCCTTGAAATCGAATATGATCCCAGGGGACATAAAATCGGGATATAAACTATCTTATGTGTAATACTAGAAACTATCTGTGTACCAAATGTCGTCTATTTTTTTGCTTGAAAAGTGAACAAACATCGCAACATCCGTACGCACAAACTTTCGCATTCATAATTATAATTAGATTAGAATATCTTAGAAAGTATCATTAAATGCTGGTGAACCTATGGCCATGTCTAATAATCCTATTCTAAATAAATTATCAATTTAAAAAATCGTAACTTATTTCTTTTACATTGCATGACATTACTGTCTAACGTTACTATAACATTCCGACAATTTGTTTAAAAAATAAACAAGTACTGGGCCTGAGACCACTATTTCTAGAAGTGGAGAAACTAAGGAATATAATTAGAACGGTCAAGAATATTAAAGCAATGAAAACAAGAAAATATATTAATATTATTTTGTACATCCTCGAATACATAACGTGACACAGCAAGCACTTGTGTCTAAGATTAATTAGGGAAATTAAATAATACGACCCTAAACATATTGATTAAAATATAAAACAGTCCAAGCAGTCCAATTCGGGAACTTTGTATCATCCCATCTTAGAATATTCACAACATCTATAGAAAATATTATTAATAATAATATATTTATTGTTTCTTCACAAAGGTAATTACAGTTTCACTTATAACTACTTAATTTAAGATTTAACCTTTGTGAGAGCTGGTGTCTATACTAGGTTTCATATGAAACATGTATTACAGATCATCAGGCCCTCAGATACCACGGAATGGACGAAAGTATATTAGTTATAAATTAAACGTGTTATAATTGAATTGTTAGCTATAGAAGAGAGAATACAATTTTTAGTGAATTGTTATGTACAAACATTTCAGCACGGCACACGGATGTTTCGGATGTTCTCAGCAAGTTTTCTGCTGCGACCACCAAAACTCTACAGTAGAAAAATTTGACTAAACTCGAATCAATATTGTTTTAGGATTTGTTCAACATAATTAATTAATTACAATAAGAATAAAAGATCCTTATGTTGTTTATTTAATGCAAGCCTATTTCTGGCCCTATTAAATCACCAACCATGAAATATCTTTGTTATGGAACAGAACTGTCTGTCAGGTAAAGCTTTTGGTAACCCTGAGGCATATTATTTGTCAATATCTAAATTTAAATTTAAAATAATTACTATATTAATTCCACAAACGACGTGACATGACACCAGCCCGTAAAATATGTGTAAGTAGAGTCTTTAGAATATTGGTCTACCTCCCGCCCAAGAAAATATTATACATATGTATACTTCATCTTAATTTATAATGAAATAGTATTCTGTTTCGTTTTATCATGCAACATAATTCCAATATCTAAATTTAACATATCCAGAGCGTAGTATAAAATGTATCTACACCTGCTCTGCTAAATACTAGCCTCTACTGGCCACTCATTTTTTTTAATTTGTACCATTGCTGTCAAAATATGAGGTGCCTTTTATTGCAACAACCTTTAATCTTCATCAATAAATTAATTGACAAGGTTCAGAAAACTGACTCGCATGTCTTATGTTTAAAGGAAAAGTATCTATTAACATTATCGTACCTATAGAATTTAATTAAAGTAAATTTGTGCGTTATCTATACTAATATTATAATGAGGAACTATATAGTTAGAGGGATTCTTCCGAATCCGTATAGGCTATATTTTATCCCGGAAAATAAGCTTAAAAAATAAATGACCACCCGTGCGAAGCCGGGGCAGGTCGCTAGTTTGTAATAAAGATGATTATTTCTCTAACCCCTTGCTAAGTTCAATTATAAAAAGTTCGCGGAAAAATAAAGATATATATAAAATACTTGTTTTAACTTAACGCACACACAAGTCTCATTGTAAATAATTGTAATATGTATTATTAATATCGTGGTATTAGCACAGAAAAACACCTCGCATCTTTTAATTTTTAAGTTAGCAATAACTTATTTAGACTTTGTGATATAATCTTGCTTTGCCAAATAAGATGTTTTTAGAACCTCCAAGATGAGGCCCCTAAAGTAAGCTGAAGCTTGCAGTTTAGTTTCTGAACCACTGTGGAATATTGTTACGAAAATTGTAACTTATGAAATAGCAAATTATTCTCTTTCCTATTTTTAGATAAATCTTATTTAATATAAAGTCACTCCATCCCTTTTTCTCCATCTTAGAGAGTTCTCATTGAATGCGCACAACATTTCACTTGACTCTACTAATTATTACTAATTGGATTTGCAGAAAATCTGAGAGTTATTAGAGCTATGCACATCATAAGAATTAAAAATAACTATTTTAAGACCCTACAGTAAAAAAACTAAACTCTATTGCTAAGACAACTCTATCTATCACTCTGTCACCTAGCAGTCTGTCAGCTGGCAGCACAAATGATGACTTGTTGTAGTTATAAGAACAAACAATAGAAGTATAGATTGAGGCTAATCAAATAGCATTTTTTTTGTAAAATTATTTTTGTTTAGCCTATTTGCAGGAAACTCTCAGTGTCGTACTACCCAGGTTAGCTTTAAAACAATTAATATCAATTACAAATGAACTTGAAATCAAATGCTAACTTATACCTGACTCATCTGTATGTGTTATGGTTATTTTTTATCGAATCAGTGGAACTGACCTACGCCATTCTTATTTTTGCCCTAACAAATAACTCTACGAGGCATTATATATTTTAAATGTGGGTAAAATGTTGATTATTTCAGTTAATCATGTAATCATGAGTTTAATGTGAATATTGAATATTTATATCTGTGTAAAATAACAGCCTAGCTCAGCCGCTCTTCCTGGGTTTCGTGCCAGCCCTAGCGCGTGACGTGCACGTCGCAGGGCTACCACAAATTCGCGCGACACTACTTTTTATTGAGTGTACGCGGGCGTGGGGTGGGCGCGCCTCCCCGCCCGAGCCCGGAGGGTGCATAATTGCGCACCCATTGCACCTCTATGCAACCTATGAGCCCCACCAAACTCAGTTATAGGCATTTTGCGACGCGCGTATCGTTTTGTGACGACGGCTCATGACTTTTTACTTTCCTAGATATTCGAATCTGTGTGCACGAGTTGGCTCTTTGCTGCGCTTTGACACTATCACGAGACTGTGTGTCTATTCTGGTGGAGATTTATACAGGACGTAACGTTTCGACAGTAGAATAGAGTAACATCATTTGAATGTGTTTTGCAGATGATGCAATGCTAAAAAATGGGTAAGATACAAAACTAAAAATAATCTTTGTAAGTAACATAATTGTGCATAAATGCACTAAATCACAAAGAACTTTATAAAAGAAGCCGTCCTATTAAAATTCTATAGTTAAAAGGTTTAGTTAAGTAATAAAGTTAGTTAGGTAGTTAAAGGACTGTAATAATGAGGAACGTATTACACTGTATGGTACATTTTTCATACAAATCTTGATGATGCTTAATTTATAAGTAGTATAACTCCACCTTCAGATATGATAGCTGGTATATGTGTATGATGACGTGTTTATATATAGTGTTGAGTAAACGCATTAGAGTGTCGCGGGGGGGGGGGGCGTGCGGCTCTATGTGCTCTCCATTATGCGGAATACTAATGACAGAGGGCGGTTGATTAAAAAACCTAAGTTGCGGGGCGTGGCAACCCTGCGCCACCCGCCGCCGCCGCGCCACCGCGCAGGGCTGCCACCACCGCGGTAATTACGTTAGCGCTACATTTTTGTAAGAGTATGATCGCGTTACTGTTTTGTGTTTTAAGAGATCTCTCAAACTAACTCTGCCTATACGAATATTTCCATAAAAGTCAAAAACTTAAGTAAATAGGTAATTCCTTTTGAAATATGCACATCGTACATTGTTTAGAAATGTGTTGTTAATAGTTTAGTTTTACATCAATATAGTCAGAAAAGACAAAACGGAATTGGACACTTTGAACTACAATAGGTAATAAAATGTAGAGCCAACACAAAATATTTCAGAGAATTAATACAAGGCAGCTCAACAACTCACTCGACTAGAGTTGATTGATCTATAGTGTCGGACAATTTCAGAATACGTTACAAAATACCTGCATATATCTATTTTATAGATTTAAATTATTTATATTTGAAATGAAACTACTTTTACGGATTTTATCGCGGTTTAATTTTAGATTTTAGTTCCCGACGTTTCGAAACCTTTGCAGGTATCATGGTCGGCGATAAAATCTGTAAAAGTAGTTTCATTTCAATGTCTAACATTATTAATATTTATTAATATTCTAACCACGCACTATCAAATAATACTAATAATACAAAGGAATTTGTAACTTTGTGGAGAATAACTGCAGAAAACACTGAGTCGGTTTTGAAAATTATTTTGCTAATGGTAAGCCATATTATTCGTTAGTTGTAATAGTTACTCATTAACCCGACAAGTACAAATATTGCCAACTAATTTATGAAAAGGTAAAGTAAAGAATAAACAGCCTTGAAACATTTTAGATTACTAAAAAGTATGTAGTCTAACCTTCTTGATCTGTTATTTGATTACAGTCACAATAATTGTTTTTTTGAATAATTTTATAGAATATTGAAACTATGATATCATCAACAGGAATGCTTACAAGGTATACCGATAATGAATCTCTATATTGTTTCAGATAAAAAAGTACTACACCCGTGTTTTTGCCATCACCTGCAACGAAAAACATGGGAAAATAGCTTTACATTCTGGAGAAGCTTGTTATATAACTTTTGGAAGGAATTGCAGCAAGAAGTGACGCCATGACGTAAGATGTCCTTTCACTGCAACTCTATGATATACAAGAGTATGGAAATTAGAAAAGTGGTGTCGACCAGACTCAATGAGTATAGTGCAGATGTCTGAAGAAAAGTGCTATGATATTTACATAGTCCATGAATTTTACTAGATTTCAAAAGAGACTTTAAAAGAGATAAGATCTAGATATGATTTGTCTTGGTGCTACCTATGAAAAACATGTCGACTCATAATTGATAGTTTAGATGCGCGCTTATTTTTTTGTTTGACTCTTTCAAGTGTGCGTTTCACATCAGTTTTTTTTTTAATATTAATATCATCCGATATCGAGGCTTACCTCACAACAAGGAGATGACATCAACTAAAACTAATTTGCGATTTGAATATTCTACGAGTTTCCGAATTTTAATGTATCCCAGTTTCATACTACTACTCCGTAGCTTAATGTGCATAAATGGTGTTTGATTGTTCATAACCCATTTTACAGATACCTGGACTACAAGGCTTTCACGCTATCTATAATCAAAAATTTATTATTTCAGTTCAAGTTTCAAAAATGACATGTTTACAATGTTATTAATGTATGCATAATCAACATATTTCGATATTCACTTCTATTTTCGACCTACTGGATCGGCGATTAAGCTTTAGGAAATTTAGACATTTTGGGAAAACATTTTTTCGTCAATGCAATATGAAAACAATAATATAGGAAGGTAGTATAGACATCTGTTCTTAAAGAACGTGACGTGTGAAGTGTTTCAAAGCAGACAGCTTTTTATTATCATAAAAAAGTTAAGTACCTAAGCTAAGTTAGGAACATTAAAACGTATTTACGTGGTGACTTTCAAGGATTTATCACCCTTATATTGTATAAGAGTGATAACTTTTGTTACAAAACTTCCCAAACAAAAAGGGGCATAACTTAGTATTGGTAGTGTATTTTTTCCTTTTCCCGGAAACCTCCGATACCTAAACCGATTTTAATGTTTGAAATATCGTTAAAATTGTCAGATATGTACTAGATAATTAAATATATTGGTTATTTAGTTAAGCTTCTTCGAAGCCATTTTCCAATTATCGGCGGATGACTAATCTTTATTTTAAGAACGATCTTATTCCGTCAATCCTACTTATACTACGATGTACACTAAAACTTATGGCTAATGCATAATAATGCTGGGATTACTGATCGCGGAATTAGAAGATTTTGGTACATAATCTCTTAATAAACACAGAATGTACAATCATGTCTGACGAGCCGCAAATGACGACGTAACATGGAATCACACTGTTATAACTGCAACAAGTAAACGAGTCGCTTTCTGGTTTGACTTCACTGGACTATCGATATTCTATTTTAATATATTTTTTAGTTCTTTCATTCGTAATCCACAATAGGCGCGTCAGTTATATTTTTTTATTATTGAGACCTTCTTTGGTATTGTTAACAATCATATAATTTGTAACGTTAAAATGTTAAGACAGTGCTGTTAGACTCTTAGTTGGTTTCATGTTTTCTAAGACAAGAAGAAGCTATGTAGTACCAGGAGCTGAGATCAATGCCGACGTGATTGCAGTTGTAGATATCTACTGTGACTACTGCAAAGTAACAACTTAAAGTGGCATCAAAGTCGGGTTTTTTAATAAAATACCTATAATTAGTATCTATTATAGTCTTGAGATTTTTATATTCTCACGCTCATTGCAATGACTTATTCATTCATTAAGGGTTAAGTCTTTATGTGATTTATATGATTCGGAATAAATTGGTTGTGGTAACTCATTCTATATTACTTTTTTTTGGGCAACATACATTTAAGAAAGTGTTTGGGTGACACGTGGTTTCCTTGACAAATTGTAAAAACTAAAAAAATATTACTCTCACCTATTGATGCACGAGGTTCTTCGACACAGGACAGCCAGGAACTATGCCGAGTTTATTCCGCTACATATGAGCGCATGTAAGCACCCGATAAATCACGCGCCGCCATTACAACTGGTTCAATAAATTGTAAAACAATGCTTTGGTCCCGGCGGCCATATTAGCGCGCTCGAACATCAAACCGCGCTATTGTTTCGCCGCGGCCAATAATTAGGAGCAGCGGAGCGCGCGGCCAATCAGCGGCGCGCGAGCCGACCGCGCGCGACCCATTGGTTCGGGCCTCGCGCCAATTTCAACATTAATTTGTCGACAGCTAACGCTAATTACATTGATTCGGCATCGACCGACGAGCGCGAGCCTGCTCAGGCTACAGACGAGCGCGAGCCGAGCGCGGCCGAGCGTACCCGAGCGCCGCCGAGCGCTGCCGACGGCCGCCGGAGACCGTTACAGCGACACGATACAATGCTCTCTAATTTGTAATTAGAAGCCTTTCACGCGGAAGGGGGTTCAAATTTTTAGTCCAAACGTCAAGGGAGGTCATCAAATTGTTACATAATGTGAAAATTACGTATTCAAATCATTTGGATTCGTTTGTGGGTACCAACAATGAGTAAATCGACTGGCGCTCTCACCGCTCACTAACTCTACTTTCAACCTCTTTAGATTTGATAAAATAACTTTACACTCTTCATATTTTACACCGCATTACAAAAAACTAAACTTCTTGTCAAAATATAAGCGTATTCCTGATTATTCCAAGGGATACGAGAACAATATTTCTCGTAACGTTAAATATGTATAGATAATGTCTTATTGCTTAGCGGTAACGTTGTTGAAAAGTTCTGATGTTTATTTATTTCATTTTATTTCATACGGATCAACGGAGGTGGAGGGACGATAACAGCCGTATGCAAGAACTACACTTGGCTAAGTGTCATTCTAAAGAAACATTTTATATTTACAATAACGTTTGACGCATGACACATGTGCCTTGTTGCTAGGCGTCGTCTATAACTCTCTAACTATACTGTAAGTAGGATTATTCAAGTTAAAAAAAACCGTGATTAAATAAAATGTACTCAAACAATAGGATAAAAATGCATGATTTACAAAAATAATTTGCTTCAATAATAAATTTGCTTTAATGTGAGTGTAGTGAGAAAAAAATGAAATGAAACTACTTTTATGGATTTTATCGCCTGGGGTCACGGACCATAATACTTGCAAACGTGTCGAAACGTCGGGAACTAAAATTTAAAATTAAACCGCGATAAAATCCATAAAAAGTAGTTTCATTTCAATGTCTAACATTCATTAAACCACTGAAAAAAAATGGTTTTATTGTTTTGCTTTTCGATGGCAGAAATAATACAGATTTTGAACTAAGCGAGTCTCATATTACAATAAAAAGTACATCTTAAAATGTACCTGCTTGGCTTTCGCTTACTCTTCTAAGTTGTGAGTAAGTAAAGTTGTATTTGAACAACAGATGGTGTCAATAGTACACGTTGACTGAAACCTTTATCTATTCTCATCGGTTAGAATTAATATTTGCGTCAAATAGGTTATTGGTGTAGTTACAATAACAGTTATAACGAATCTGGATTCTGGAATCGCGAACCTGCAGTCAGTAAGTGTGGTGATCAGTGCTCAGAGCCCCGATTCTGCTAATTTACAATGGTCGATGAATGAATGGCAATTGAATTAAATTTGAAATTATTCCTACTCTCTTAAGCATTTTGCCAATACAATAATTGGAATATATCTGTATTGACCTTGAGTTTAGCGTCCCACACTGAATTTCCAATTATTATTTAGAAAAATGCTTAATAGAAAACGAAAATTGTCATTTTAAGCCAAATTTCATTCATTCATCGGCCATTTTAAATAGCAGAATTGGGGCCCAGAACTTCCCTGGCTTGTGACAAAACTTATATGCGCAAGTTGGTATTAACTTTCATTATTCTTCTTCATGACTGTGAGTACCTACACTCTTGATAAAAATAAAAATAAAAAACGGGCCAATCAGTTGGCATAAACCTTTAAGTGAAAAATTACAACGCACTAATTAAAAAAAACGAACATGTTTTAGATTACAAAAACCATTGTGCTCATAGAGTCTAAAGATACATGTAGACCAAACGGTAAGTAAGAGAGAACTGACATCTTAATATTCAAAACCAGGACCCTATTCCTTGTAGGTATATTATAAACCTTCCGTGAGGCACTATGAAGCGTTTCACTTGCAAAAAAGTCATTTAGTAAATAGATTGTTTTACTGAAACAGTCTTGATCTTGTCGAATCATGATATGAGTCTTTTGCTAAACAAGAACTTTATCAAGTCATTGTTATTATATTAATAAAGAATTTCCTGGATTATACCCCAATCTAAGTTCTAATGTTTAGGGTTTCGTATCCAAAATCGCATAAATCGTGATAGCTATACAGTTATTTTTCAGGTAACTTCAAATGTCGCTTTAACACGGTGTTAGGCCGTGCTTAAATGTTAAGGTCATTTTGTTAGTCGAGGTGACAAATAACCGTGTTTATCATTAGCCTATTTGTAACTAACTCACATTTGTCTAGTTGTATTAGTAGTTATATCGTTACTAAAATGATTAAGGAAATATATAAAAGAGAGAACAAAATACAATACTGTTTCAACATCAATAATATACAACAGACTTTAAAACTGTAGAGCCAAACTTGACGATTTGTTATAGGACCAAATAACAGCTATTACACGATAGTGAAAAGCAAATACACTTTAAGTGTAATGAGAGGGGTAATGAGGATATTGATTTTTTGACAAAACAAGCTATACCGGATGGTATTCTTTTGAATATTCTTCCGCTGTATTCTGATTTTTTTGCGACCCTTAGATTAGCATGTTTACATTTATGGCAGGAATACTTCGAGGACCGTTTTATATATATTATGTATAAGGGCGTTTGGTATCGGACTGTCAATCCACAAATATCCTCCACTCCGTGGTTTGACTCCGATTTGATTCCCAGGAGAATAGTGACGACTGCCCTTAGGCTTCGTTCGGGACAAGTTCCATCGAGGAAGTTTGCAAATCTTATGAAAAAGATCTCGCCGCCCAACTGTCCTGACTGTGGCACAGTGGAGGATGTGCAGCATATCTTGGTGGAATGTGTCCGGGGCGAAGTCTATAGGCGAAATAGCTTTGGTTGCAGTGTGGGTTATGTTAATTGTATTTTAGCTTTTCCTTTCTCCTTAGAGGCCAAAATTCTTTATAAGATATTGGAGAAGGTGTTAGGTGGTAGTTAGTTGTTTTTTTTATATATTTGCTTTTGTGTCGTAATTTCAAGCTCCATGTAATTTTTTAAACAATCAAAAACAAAAAATTTTGCTACCTAGATGTAGCAATATTTTTATTCTTTAAAGTGTACTTTTATTTTTTTACGAGTATTTAAAAACTTTGTCGCTTAGCAACAACATGGTTTTTACAAACATGTAAGGTAACAAACATGAAAACAAACATCCGCCTTTAGAACCGCCTCCTTTTTCAAGTCGGTTGAATGTAGACACTCTTCTAGTTTTCATACATGACTTCAGGGATTGCCGAGTCGTGTTGAGCATGACCTCAGTTGAGCTTAATCTCCGAATAGAGTTTTAAACAGTCATGAATCCACAAATTTTTGTTCTTGTCTTGGTTCTAGTGTCATCCCCAGCCAAAAAAAGGAGCGACTCTGACCTCCTCAACCAACAGCAAATTAAATTTTGCTTTGACTTTCGCTTTTGCTTTGACTTTCCAAAACACGTAGGAATTCATTATAACAAAGGTAGCCAAGGACTATAATCGATCAACTTATGCAGCATATCTACGAGCGCCACATAGGCGCAAAATGATTCATGTATGGAATAAAAAACGGGTCAAATGCGAGTTTGCTCGCGATTCTGAGGGTTCCGTACATAAAGGTGAAAGAAAAATAACATTGGAGTTAAAAATATGTTCTCCCACACATTCCACCTGCAAATGTAAGTTGGTACGCACAATATTGAGTTTTTTACCATGTTATTTTAATATCATGGACTTCTTATAGGTTTTCCTATAATCTATAAGGAGAAAACTAATTTCTGTATTTTTTTCAAAATTTTTGGTTCAGTAGTTTCGGAGATAAGGGGGGGGGGGAATGGTCAATTTTCGTCTATTTTCTTGAATAACTTGGAAACTATTTATTTTAAAATTACAAAAACATTTAAGATCTTCTCAACAAGACCTTTTATTTGATATGCCACACGATGCAGTTTTCAGATTTTTTTTTTATTAATTTTCCCCTTCCCCCCCAAAAATGACCCCCCATATACAGATTTCATCTGCTCACGTCACACCTCTGTGTTTGAGTCACAAGAATTGATATAATAATAATAATAATAATATCTTTATTTCGAACCAGAGTCCATATTTAGAAATACAATTTAAATACTGTTAAGGAACACATTAACTCACTTAACGCTAAAACAAGAATCGACGGTTTTTTGTATAGCCATCCAGTGCTCTATGATATCATTATTTATGTCCTGAGATACAACGGCCAGAAAACTGTTAGCGCCATCCCTCACCCGCCGCAATAGGGATGCAATTCTTTTTCGCCTTATGGCAAAAAAGTCGTCTATACGAGCCTCTGCGAACATCCCCGAAGCGCTGCAGAAGCGAGGTAGACCCAACAGCATCCTGTATCCGTTATTATACTGGACCCGTAAGGCACTGTAGGCCTTCTGCGTATACTTGACCCATAGGCTGCACGTGTAAAAAGATTGACAGTACGCTTTGAATAGCGTGTTTTTAATTGGTTTTGAACAACGTGCAAACCTACGAGCCAGCATATTGCATCGAACCGACAGTGCCCTACGTTCCCTCTCCAGATCCATATCATCACTCAGACTATCTACGACCCAGTGACCCAAGTACTTAAATTGTTTGACCCATGTTAGTGGTGATCCATTAAGTAGGACTGGTGGAACGTCATAACTTTTAGTGCCCGCTTTAAAAAGCATTAATTCACTTTTTTTAATATTGTACTTGAGCCCATGAGCCGCCGCATATGCTTCACAAATTCGAATCAATTTGTTCAATGCACTGATCGAAGGACTCAGCAAAACCATGTCATCTGCGTAGCTAATATTATTTGTCGTGTTTCCATTGATGGAACACCCAACATTGGCTTTGCTGAGTTCAACGATCAGCCCATTAATATACAGATTAAACATTTTGGCGAGGTTATACCCCCCTGCCTGACTCCGCAATCTTCATACTCGTCAGAATATGAGTCTGCCCACCTCACAACATTCATTTGATTGCTGTACCAATACCTAAACAGATTAATAGTAACCTCTGGCACAGTTGTTTCTGCTAACATCTTTTCCCATAGTCTGTCATATGACACTAAATCAAATGCCTTCGACAGGTCCAGAAAAACAGGCATATACTGGCGTTTTCTGCTCGTATAGTACTGAACAGTATGCTTGAGGCAAAGAATAGCAGTCTCAGTAGATAGTTTGGATTGAAACCCAAACTGAGCGTCACTTAATGACATATGCTTATTCAATTGCTTATCAATTATATATGTGTACCAAATTAGATATGTGTACCAAATTTCAACTTAATTGGTCTAATAGATTCGGAGATAATTGACTGTAAGCGACGGACGGACAGACACACGAGTGATCCTATAAGGGTTCCGTTTTTGTATTCAGACGTACGGAACCCTAAAAATTGTAAAAAATTTGGAAAATTGAAATATCTACTACTGTGACTAAGTTACAATTCTTAATGTTAAGTTATTTATGAAGAATTTGCTGATCGTGCAAGAACCTGTACAACCCCACAGAAATCCCGTAAGTGAGTCCTAGAATGAATAAAGATTAATTACAGATTAAATTGAAATCTTCAAGTAAAGATTAATTCAATTAAGATTAATCCCATAACATGTGCTGCAGTGCCACTGACTGAAATGCAAGTCATGGGTGAATTTCACAGGTCCAAAAAAATCTTCATTTCCGTGGATTTTTTATTCTTCAACTTTAGAACAATAAAAATAGTGTTTTCTCAAGTTTTCGATCAGATATGCAGTTTTGCTTAATATCTAGCAGATAGCTTAAAAACTAACGAGATATACAAGATTGAAAATTCCGTGCCACGGCGATGAAACATGCATGCACGGCAATGAAACAGGCGTCCATGGCAATGAAATGTTATTATAGTGTACAAGAATATTTAAATGATAAAGTTAATCATTGAAACAAAAATAATACTATTAATTTATACGCAATAATAATAGAATATAATGTGTAAAAATCCAGTCACACATGATATTATTTTTATAATATAACTATAAATAGATACATTCCTGTCTAGTGGCGAAACAAACATAAGTCACGGAAATGAAACACGTGGCCACGGCAATGAAAGGAAACTGTTTTACAAGGCACGGCGATGATATTTTTTCATTCCCGTGTATTTTTTTTCATTGCCATAGCAAATTTTGTCCACGGAAACCACGGAAATGAGAGCACGGCGATGAAAATCAAGGGGTATAATTCAATTTACTAAAAAACTGGTAATAATTCACAGTAATGAACACTTTACAAATAAGCTAAATATAAATGGCATTGTATTGAATGCTCAATCGAGATTAAAAACTTATTGAAATAGAAGTTAGACCTATCCACGGCGATGAAAGAAAAATGTCCAGTACCAAAAAAATTGAATACTTTTAATTATAGCTCGAAAACGCAGGCACGTACACACGTCGTTCCTTGTCTAGCCTTTCGACGTTACTTATATGCAACGTTTAACGCAAAACGGGGCGACGCAAAACGTTAGAATATGCAATATTCTCAAATATGTTTAGGACATGGCGATGAAAGGTAGTTCTGGGACAAATGGTTTTTTATTAACCATACGTTGTATTGTGTAAATATTTGAATAAATGTATTCCGAGTCAATACTCTAACTATTCACGAACCAAATAAAACTAAGTTTTAATATAAATAACGATACATTTTTGATCAATGATGACTTTAATACATCAAGGTGAGTCGTGGACAAACACGGCGATGAAGATTATGTGGTTTAACTTTTTTTTTTGGAAAACCTATTAATTATATTAATAAAATATTTAGTGCTACAGATAGATTTTTATGTCATCTACTAAAAAAAATGTTAGAACATTATAAAAATGCTTTTTAGTACCGATTTCATCGATGCCACGCAAT